>NC_091178.1:44247410-44416868 GCF_040958095.1 Procambarus clarkii | reverse complement strand
GATCTAAATATACGACCTCGCTTTATGATTCGAAGTTAAAATCCTCAAATTTGGTATAATAGTGACTTTTTTCACGTTTTTCATGTAGTTTGATATTACGTAAATATATTCATTTTTACCAATATTTCGATACTATTTCATGTAGTATCACGATATGTGATTTGGCCTCATATCTCAGATTTTCGCATAATATTGCATTTTAAGCAAGTTTTCTTGCATTTTGTTTCGTACTAAACATCATCGAATTTAGCAATATTTTGACGTTTATCATCCCCTTTTCCTTATGTGATTTAAACAAAATATCATCGAATTATGCAATATTTTGCCGTTTTTCAACGTTTTTGTGAATTTTCAGTTTATTTTGTTAATTAATTAAATATACGATAAAAATGATGCAAACACGTAATTGATTAGAAATAACATAAATACCTCATTTTCAATCAACTATTTGTTTCTCGTTAAAATACTGAGTAAGATATTGAAAAGGGGAGAAGTTCGGTTTTTATTGCATATATCGACGTTTCAGCCGGAATAGAGCGTTTACGTATACATCTTCCATCGGTAATATAACGGAAAATCAGGAACATTTTAGTTAATTCTAATGAAAACACATTGATTTTTATCATTTGTATTGGAAACAACATTGTCATATGTCTTTTCTTGGATCTAAATAATACGAAACCTCGCTTTATGATTCGAAGTTAAAATCCTCAAATTTGGTATAATAGTGACTTTTTTCACGTTTTTCATGTAGTTTGATATTACGTTAATATATTCATTTTTACCAATATTTCGATACTCTTTCATGTAGTATCACGATATGTGATTTGGCCTTCATATCTCAGATTTTCGCATAATATTGCATTTTAAGCAAGTTTTCTTGCATTTTGTTTCGTACTAAACATCATCGAATTTAGCAATATTTTGACGTTTATCATCCCCTTTTCCTTAGTGATTTAAACAAAATATCATCGAATTATGCAATATTTTGCCGTTTTTAAACGTTTTTGTGAATTTTCAGTTTATTTGTATTAATTCATTAAATATACGATAAAAATGATACAACACGTAATTGATTGATAATAACCTTAAATACTCATTTTCAATCAACTATTTGTTTCTCGTTGAAATACTGAGTAAGATATTGAAAAGGGGAGAAGTTCGGTTTTTATTGCATATATCGACGTTTCAGCCGGAATAGAGTGGTTTACGTATACATCTTCCATCGGTAATATAAACGGAAAATCAGGAACATTTTAGTTAATTCTAATGAAAACACATTGATTTTTATTTTGTATTGGAAACAACATTGTCATATGTCTTTTCTTGGATCTAAATAATACGAAACGTCGCTTTATGATTCGAAGTTAAAATCCTCAAATTTGGTATAATAGTGACTTTTTTCACGTTTTTCATGTAGTTTGATATTACGTAAATATATTCATTTTTACCAATATTTCGATACTATTTCATGTAGTATCACGATATGTGATTTGGCCTCATATCTCAGATTTTCGCATAATATTGCATTTTAAGCAAGTTTTCTTGCATTTTGTTTCGTACTAAACATCATCGAATTTAGCAATATTTTGACGTTTATCATCCCCTTTTCCTTTATGTGATTTAAACAAAATATCATCGAATTATGCAATATTTTGCCGTTTTTCAACGTTTTTGTGAATTTTCAGTTTATTGTTGTTAATTAATTAATATACGATAAAAATGATGCAAACACGTAATTGATTAGAAATTAACCATAAATACCTCATTTTCAATCAACTATTTGTTTCTCGTTAAAATACTGAGTAAGATATTGAAAAGGGGAGAAGTTCGGTTTTTATTGCATATATCGACGTTTCAGCCGGAATAGAGCGTTTTACGTATACATCTTCCATCGGTAATATAAACGGAAAATCAGGAACATTTTAGTTAATTCTAATGAAAACACATTGATTTTTATCATTTGTATTGGAAACAACATTGTCATATGTCTTTTCTTGGATCTAAATAATACGAAACCGTCGCTTTATGATTCGAAGTTAAAATCCTCAAATTTGGTATAATAGTGACTTTTTTCACGTTTTTCATGTAGTTTGATATTACGTAATATATTCATTTTACCAATATTTCGATACTATTTCATGTAGTATCACGATATGTGATTTGGCCTCATATCTCAGATTTTCGCATAATATTGCATTTTAAGCAAGTTTTCTTGCATTTTGTTTCGTACTAAACATCATCGAATTTAGCAATATTTTGACGTTTATCATCCCCTTTTCCTTTATGTGATTTAAACAAAATATCATCGAATTATGCAATATTTTGCCGTTTTTCAACGTTTTTGTGAATTTTCAGTTTATTGTTGTTAATTAATTAAATATACGATAAAAATGATGCAAACACGTAATTGATTAGAAATTAACGATAAATACCTCATTTTCAATCAACTATTTGCTTCTCGTTAAAATACTGAGTAAGATATTGAAAAGGGGAGAAGTTCGGTTTTTATTGCATATATCGACGTTTCAGCCGGAATAGAGCGCTTTTACGTATACATCTTCCATCGGTAATATAATCGGAAAATCAGGAACATTTTAGTTTAATTCTAATGAAAAACACATTGATTTTTATCATTTGTATTGGAAACAACATTGTCATATGTCTTTTCTTGGATCTAAATAATACGAAACCTCGCTTTATGATTCGAAGTTAAAATCCTCAAATTTGGTATAATAGTGACTTATTTCACGTTTTTCATGTAGTTTGATATTACGTTAATATATTCATTTTACCAATATTTCGATACTCTTTCATGTAGTATCACGATATGTGATTTGGCCTTCATATCTCAGATTTTCGCATAATATTGCATTTTAAGCAAGTTTTTCTTGCACTTGTGTTTCGTACTAAACATCATCGAATTTAGCAATATTTCGACGTTTATAATCCCCTTTTCCTGTAAGTGATTTAAAGAAAATATCATCGAATTAGGCAATATTTTGCCGTTTTAAATGTTTTTTGTGAATTTCCAGTTTATTTGTATTAATTCATTAATATACGATAAAAATGATACACACACGTAATTGATTTGATAATAACCTTAAATACTTCATTTTCAATCATCTATTTGTTTCTCGTTGAAATACTGAGTAAGATATTGAAAGGGGAGAAGTTCGGTTTTTATTGCATATATCGACGTTTCAACCGGAATAGAGTGGTTTAACGTATACATCTTCCATCGGTAATATAAACGGAAAATCAGGAACATTTTAGATAATTCTAATGAAAAACACATTGATTTAATTTTTTGTATTGGAAACAACATTGTCATATGTCTTTTCTTGCATCTAAATAATACGAAACGTCGCTTTATGATTTGAAGTTAAAATCCTCAAATTTGGTATAATAGTGACTTTTTTCACGTTTTTCATGTAGTTTGATATTACGTAAATATATTCATTTTTACCAATATTTCGATACTATTTCATGTAGTATCACGATATGTGATTTGGCCTCAATATCTCAAATTTTCGCATAATATTGCATTCTAAGCAAGTTTTCTTGCATTTTGTTTCGTACTAAACATCATCGAATTTAGCAATATTTTGACGTTTATCATCCCCTTTTCCTTTATGTGATTTAAACAAAATATCATCGAATTATGCAATATTTTGCCGTTTTTCAACGTTTTTGTGAATTTTCAGTTTATTGTTGTTAATTAATTAAATATACGATAAAAATTATGCAAACACGTAATTGATTAGAAATTAACCATAATACCTCATTTTCAATCAACTATTTGTTTCTCGTTAAAATACTGAGTAAGATATTGAAAAGGGGAGAAGTTCGGTTTTTATTGCATATATCGACGTTTCAGCGGAATAGAGCAGTTTTACGTATACATCTTCCATCGGTAATATAAACGGAAAATCAGGAACATTTTAGTTAATTCTAATGAAAACACATTGATTTTTATCATTTGTATTGGAAACAACATTGTCATATGTCTTTTCTGGATCTAAATAATACGACACGTCGCTTTATGATTCGAAGTTAAAATCCTCAATTTGGTATAAAAGTGACTTTTTTCACGTTTTTCATGTAGTTTGATATTACGTAAAATATATTCATTTATACCAATATTTCGATACTATTTCATGTAGTATCACGATATGTGATTTGGCCTCCATATCTCAGATTTTCGCATAATATTGCATTTTAAAGCAAGTTTTCTTGCATTTGTTTCGTACTAAACATCATCGAATTTAGCAATATTTTGACGTTTATCATCCCCTTTTCCTTTATGTGATTTAAACAAAATATCATCGAATTATGCAATATTTTGCCGTTTTTCAACGTTTTTGTGAATTTTCAGTTTATTGTTGTTAATTAATTAAATATACGATAAAAATGATGCAAACACGTAATTGATTAGAAATTAACGATAAATACCTCATTTTCAATCAACTATTTGTTTCTCGTTAAAATACTGAGTAAGATATTGAAAAGGGGAGAAGTTCGGTTTTTATTGCATATATCGACGTTTCAGCCGGAATAGAGCGTTTTACGTATACATCTTCCATCGGTAATATAACGGAAAATCAGGAACATTTTAGTTAATTCTAATGAAAACACATTGATTTTTATCATTTGTATTGGAAACAACATTGTCATATGTCTTTTCTTGGATCTAAATAATACGAAACTCGCTTTATGATTCGAAGTTAAAATCCTCAAATTTGGTATAATAGTGACTTTTTTCACGTTTTTCATGTAGTTTGATATTACGTAATATATTCATTTTTACCAATATTTCGATACTCTTTCATGTAGTATCACGATATGTGATTTGGCCTTCATATCTCAGATTTTCGCATAATATTGCATTTTAAGCAAGTTTTCTTGCATTGTGTTTCGTACTAAACATCATCGAATTTAGCAATATTTTGACGTTTATCATCCCCTTTTCCTGTAAGTGATTTAAACAAAATATCATCGAATTATGCAATATTTTGCCGTTTTTAAATTTTTTGTGAATTTCAGTTTATTTGTATTAATTCATTAAATATACGATAAAAATGATACACACACGTAATTGATTGATAATAACCTTAAATACTTCATTTTCAATCACTATTTGTTTCTCGTTGAAATACTGAGTAAGATATTGAAAAGGGGAGAAGTTCGGTTTTTATTGCATATATCGACGTTTCAACCGGAATAGAGTGGTTTACGTATACATCTTCCATCGGTAATATAAACGGAAAATCAGGAACATTTTAGTTAATTCTAATGAAAACACATTGATTTTTATTTTTTGTATTGGAAACAACATTGTCATATGTCTTTTCTTGATCTAAATAATACGAAACGTCGCTTTATGATTCGAAGTTAAAATCCTCAAATTTGGTATAATAGTGACTTTTTTCACGTTTTTCATGTAGTTTGATATTACGTAAATATATTCATTTTTACCAATATTTCGATACTATTTCATGTAGTATCACGATATGTGATTTGGCCTCATATCTCAGATTTTCGCATAATATTGCATTTTAAGCAAGTTTTCTTGCATTTTGTTTCGTACTAAACATCATCGAATTTAGCAATATTTTGACGTTTATCATCCCCTTTTCCTTTATGTGATTTAAACAAAATATCATCGAATTATGCAATATTTTGCCGTTTTTCAACGTTTTTGTGAATTTTCAGTTTATTGTTGTTAATTAATTATATACGATAAAAATGATGCAAACACGTAATTGATTAGAAATTAACCATAAATACCTCATTTTCAATCAACTATTTGTTTCTCGTTAAAATACTGAGTAAGATATTGAAAAGGGGAGAAGTTCGGTTTTTATTGCATATATCGACGTTTCAGCCGGAATAGAGCTTTTACGTATACATCTTCCATCGGTAATATAAACGGAAAATCAGGAACATTTTAGTTAATTCTAATGAAAACACATTGATTTTTATCATTTGTATTGGAAACAACATTGTCATATGTCTTTTCTTGGATCTAAATAATACGAAACCTCGCTTTATGATTCGAAGTTAAAATCCTCAAATTTGGTATAATAGTGACTTTTTTCACGTTTTTCATGTAGTTTGATATTACGTAATATATTCATTTTTACCAATATTTCGATACTATTTCATGTAGTATCACGATATGTGATTTGGCCTCATATCTCAGATTTTCGCATAATATTGCATTTTAAGCAAGTTTTCTTGCATTTTGTTTCGTACTAAACATCATCGAATTTAGCAATATTTTGACGTTTTAATCCCCTTTTCCTTTATGTGATTTAAACAAAATATCATCGAATTATGCAATATTTTGCCGTTTTTCAACGTTTTTGTGAATTTTCAGTTTATTGTTGTTAATTAATTAAATATACGATAAAAATGATGCAAACACGTAATTGATTAGAAATTAACGATAAATACCTCATTTTCAATCAACTATTTGTTTCTCGTTAAAATACTGAGTAAGATATTGAAAAGGGGAGAAGTTCGGTTTTTATTGCATATATCGACGTTTCAGCCGGAATAGAGCGTTTTACGTATACATCTTCCATCGGTAATATAACGGAAAATCAGGAACATTTTAGTTAATTCTAATGAAAACACATTGATTTTTATCATTTGTATTGGAAACAACATTGTCATATGTCTTTTCTTGGATCTAAATAATACGAAACCTCGCTTTATGATTCGAAGTTAAAATCCTCAAATTTGGTATAATAGTGACTTTTTTCACGTTTTTCATGTAGTTTGATATTACGTTAATATATTCATTTTTACCAATATTTCGATACTCTTTCATGTAGTATCACGATATGTGATTTGGCCTTCATATCTCAGATTTTCGCATAATATTGCATTTTAAGCAAGTTTTCTTGCATTGTTTCGTACTAAACATCATCGAATTTAGCAATATTTTGACGTTTATCATCCCCTTTTCCTGTAAGTGATTTAAACAAAATATCATCGAATTAGGCAATATTTTGCCGTTTTTAAACGTTTTTGTGAATTTCAGTTTATTTGTATTAATTCATTAAATATACGATAAAAATGATACACACACGTAATTGATTGATAATAACCTTAAATACTTCATTTTCAATCACTATTTGTTTCTCGTTGAAATACTGAGTAAGATATTGAAAAGGGGAGAAGTTCGGTTTTTATTGCATATATCGACGTTTCACCGGAATAGAGTGGTTTACGTATACATCTTCCATCGGTAATATAAACGGAAAATCAGGAACATTTTAGTTAATTCTAATGAAAACACATTGATTTTTATTTTGTATTGGAAACAACATTGTCATATGTCTTTTCTTGCATCTAAATAATACGAAACGTCGCTTTATGATTTGAAGTTAAAATCCTCAAATTTGGTATAATAGTGACTTTTTTCACGTTTTTTCATGTAGTTTGATATTACGTAAATATATTCATTTTTACCAATATTTCGATACTATTTCATGTAGTATCACGATATGTGATTTGGCCTCAATATCTCAGATTTTCGCATAATATTGCATTTTAAGCAAGTTTTCTTGCATTTTGTTTCGTACTAAACATCATCGAATTTAGCAATATTTTGACGTTTATCATCCCCTTTTCCTTTATGTGATTTAAACAAAATATCATCGAATTATGCAATATTTTGCCGTTTTCAACGTTTTTGTGAATTTTCAGTTTATTGTTGTTAATTAATTATATATACGATAAAAATGATGCAAACACGTAATTGATTAGAAATTAACCATAAATACCTCATTTTCAATCAACTATTTGTTTCTCGTTAAAATACTGAGTAAGATATTGAAAAGGGGAGAAATTCGGTTTTTATTGCATATATCGACGTTTCAGCCGGAATAGAGCGCTTTTACGTATACATCTTCCATCGGTAATATAATCGGAAAATCAGGAACATTTTAGTTAATTCTAATGAAAACACATTGATTTTTATCATTTGTATTGGAAACAACATTGTCATATGTATTTTCTTGGATCTAAATAATACGAAACCTCGCTTTATGATTCGAAGTTAAAATCCTCAAATTTGGTATAATAGTGACTTTTTTCACGTTTTTCATGTAGTTTGATATTACGTTAATATATTCATTTTTACCAATATTCGATACTCTTTCATGTAGTATCACGATATGTGATTTGGCCTTCATATCTCAGATTTTCGCATAATATTGCATTTAAGCAAGTTTTTCTTGCATTGTGTTTCGTACTAAACATCATCGAATTTAGCAATATTTCGACGTTTATAATCCCCTTTTCCTGTAAGTGATTTAAACAAAATATCATCGAATTAGGCAATATTTTGCCGTTTTAAATGTTTTTGTGAATTTCCAGTTTATTTGTATTAATTCATTAAATATACGATAAAAATGATACACACACGTAATTGATTTGATAATAACCTTAAATACTTCATTTTCAATCATCTATTTCTTTCTCGTTGAAAATACTGAGTAAGATATTGAAAAGGGGAGAAGTTCGGTTTTATTGCATATATCGACGTTTCAACCGGAATAGAGTGGTTTAACGTATACATCTTCCATCGGTAATAATAACGAAAAATCAGGAACATTTTAGATAATTCTAATGAAAACACATTGATTTTTATTTTTTGTATTGGAAACAACATTGTCATATGTCTTTTCTTGCATCTAAATAATACGAAACGTCGCTTTATGATTTGAAGTTAAAATCCTCAAATTTGGTAATAATAGTGACTTTTTTCACGTTTTTCATGTAGTTTGATATTACGTAAATATATTCATTTTTACCAATATTTCGATACTATTTCATGTAGTATCACGATATGTGATTTGGCCTCAATATCTCAGATTTTCTCATAATATTGCATTTTAAGCAAGTTTTCTTGCATTTTGTTTCGTACTAAACATCATCGAATTTAGCAATATTTTGACGTTTATCATCCCCTTTTCCTTTATGTGATTTAAACAAAATATCATCGAATTATGCAATATTTTGCCGTTTTTCAACGTTTTTGTGAATTTTCAGTTTATTGTTGTTAATTAATTATATATACGATAAAATGATGCAAACACGTAATTGATTAGAAATTAACCATAAATACCTCATTTTCAATCAACTATTTGTTTCTCGTTAAAATACTGAGTAAGATATTGAAAAGGGGAGAAATTCGGTTTTTATTGCATATATCGACGTTTCAGCCGGAATAGAGCGCTTTTACGTATACATCTTCCATCGGTAATATAATCGGAAAATCAGGAACATTTTAGTTAATTCTAATGAAAACACATTGATTTTTATCATTTGTATTGGAAACAACATTGTCATATGTATTTTCTTGGATCTAAATAATACGAAACCTCGCTTTATGATTCGAAGTTAAAATCCTCAAATTTGTATAATAGTGACTTTTTTCACGTTTTTCATGTAGTTTGATATTACGTTAATATATTCATTTTTACCAATATTTCGATACTCTTTCATGTAGTATCACGATATGTGATTTGGCCTTCATATCTCAGATTTTCGCATAATATTGCATTTTAAGCAAGTTTTCTTGCATTGTGTTTCGTACTAAACATCATCGAATTTAGCAATATTTTGACGTTTATAATCCCCTTTTCCTGTAAGTGATTTAAACAAAATATCATCGAATTAGGCAATATTTTGCCGTTTTTAAATGTTTTTGTGAATTTCCAGTTTATTTGTATTAATTCATTAAATATACGATAAAAATGATACACACACGTAATTGATTTGATAATAACCTTAAATACTTCATTTTCAATCATCTATTTGTTTCTCGTTGAAATACTGAGTAAGATATTGAAAAGGGGAGAAGTTCGGTTTTTATTGCATATATCGACGTTTCAACCGGAATAGAGTGGTTTAACGTATACATCTTCCATCGGTAATATAAACGGAAAATCAGGAACATTTTAGATAATTCTAATGAAAACACATTGATTTTTATTTTTGTATTGGAAACAACATTGTCATATGTCTTTTCTTGCATCTAAATAATACGAAACGTCGCTTATGATTTGAAGTTAAAATCCTCAAATTTGGTATAATAGTGACTTTTTTCACGGTTTTTCATGTAGTTTGATATTACGTAAATATATTCATTTTTACCAATATTTCGATACTATTTCATGTAGTATCAAGATATGTGATTTGGCCTCAATATCTCAGATTTTCGCATAATATTGCATTTTAAGCAAGTTTTCTTGCATTTTGTTTCGTACTAAACATCATCGAATTTAGCAATATTTTGACGTTTATTATCCCCTTTTCCTTTATGTGATTTAAACAAAATATCATCGAATTATGCAATATTTTGCCGTTTTTCAACGTTTTTGTGAATTTTCAGTTTATTGTTGTTAATTGATTATATATACGATAAAAATGATGCAACACGTAATTGATTAGAAATTAACGATAAATACCTCATTTTCAATCAACTATTTGCTTCTCGTTAAAATACTGAGTAAGATATTGAAAAGGGGAGAAATTCGGTTTTTATTGCATATATCGACGTTTCAGCCGGAATAGAGCGCTTTTACGTATACATCTTCCATCGGTAATATAATCGGAAAATCAGGAACATTTTAGTTAATTCTAATGAAAACACATTGATTTTATCATTTGTATTGGAAACAACATTGTCATATGTATTTTCTTGGATCTAAATAATACGAAACCTCGCTTTATGATTCGAAGTTAAAATCCTCAAATTTGGTATAATAGTGACTTTTTTCACGTTTTTCATGTAGTTTGATATTACGTTAATATATTCATTTTTACCAATATTTCGATACTCTTTCATGTAGTATCACGATATGTGATTTGGCCTTCATATCTCAGATTTTCGCATAATATTGCATTTTAAGCAAGTTTCTTGCATTGTGTTTCGTACTAAACATCATCGAATTTAGCAATATTTTGACGTTTATAATCCCCTTTTCCTGTAAGTGATTTAAACAAAATATCATCGAATTAGGCAATATTTTGCCGTTTTTAAATGTTTTTGTGAATTTCCAGTTTATTTGTATTAATTCATTAAATATACGATAAAAATGATACACACACGTAATTGATTTGATAATAACCTTAAATACTTCATTTTCAATCATCTATTTGTTTCTCGTTGAAATACTGAGTAAGATATTGAAAAGGGGAGAAGTTCGGTTTTTATTGCATATATCGACGTTTCAACCGGAATAGAGTGGTTTAACGTATACATCTTCCATCGGTAATATAAACGGAAAATCAGGAACATTTTAGATAATTCTAATGAAAACACATTGATTTTTATTTTTTGTATTGGAAACAACATTGTCATATGTCTTTTCTTGCATCTAAATAATACGAAACCGTCGCTTTATGATTTGAAGTTAAAATCCTCAAATTTGGTATAATAGTGACTTTTTTCACGTTTTTTCATGTAGTTTGATATTACGTAAATATATTCATTTTTACCAATATTTCGATACTATTTCATGTAGTATCACGATATGTGATTTGGCCTCCATATCTCAGATTTTCGCATAATATTGCATTTTAAGCAAGTTTTCTTGCATTTTGTTTCGTACTAAACATCATCGAATTTAGCAATATTTGACGTTTATCATCCCCTTTTCCTTTATGTGATTTAAACAAAATATCATCGAATTATGCAATATTTTGCCGTTTTTCAACGTTTTTGTGAATTTTCAGTTTATTGTTGTTAATTTATTAAATATACGATAAAAATGATGCAACACGTAATTGATTAGAAATTAACGATAAATACCTCATTTTCAATCAACTATTTGCTTCTCGTTAAAATACTGAGTAAGATATTGAAAAGGGGAGAAATTCGGTTTTATTGCATATATCGACGATTCAGCCGGAATAGAGCGCTTTTACGTATACATCTTCCATCGGTAATATAATCGGAAAATCAGGAACATTTTAGTTAATTCTAATGAAAACACATTGATTTTTATCATTTGTATTGGAAACAACATTGTCATATGTATTTTCTTGGATCTAAATAATACGAAACCTCGCTTTATGATTCGAAGTTAAAATCCTCAATTTGGTATAATAGTGACTTTTTTCACGTTTTTTCATGTAGTTTGATATTACGTTAATATATTCATTTTTACCAATATTTCGATACTCTTTCATGTAGTATCACGATATGTGATTTGGCCTTCATATCTCAGATTTTCGCATAATATTGCATTTTAAGCAAGTTTTCTTGCATTGTGTTTCGTACTAAACATCATCGAATTTAGCAATATTTTGACGTTTATAATCCCCTTTTCCTGTAAGTGATTTAAACAAAATATCATCGAATTAGGCAATATTTTGCCGTTTTTAAATGTTTTTTGTGAATTTCCAGTTTATTTGTAGTAATTCATTAAATATACGATAAAAATGATACACACACGTAATTGATTTGATAATAACCTTAAATACTTCATTTTCAATCATCTATTTGTTTCTCGTTGAAATACTGAGTAAGATATTGAAAAGGGGAGAAGTTCGGTTTTTATTGCATATATCGACGTTTCAACCGGAATAGAGTGGTTTAACGTATACATCTTCATTGGTAATATAAACGGAAAATCAGGAACATTTTAGATAATTCTAATGAAAACACATTGATTTTTATTTTTTGTATTGGAAACAACATTGTCATATGTCTTTTCTTGCATCTAAATAATACGAAACGTCGCTTTATGATTTGAAGTTAAAATCCTCAAATTTGGTATAATAGTGACTTTTTTCACGTTTTTCATGTAGTTTGATATTACGTAAATATATTCATTTTTACCAATATTTCGATACTATTTCATGTACTATCACGATATGTGATTTGGCCTCAATATCTCAGATTTTCTCATAATATTGTATTTTAAGCAAGTTTTCTTGCATTTTGTTTCGTACTAAACATCATCGAATTTAGCAATATTTTGACGTTTATTATCCCCTTTTCCTTTATGTGATTTAAACAAAATATCATCGAATTATGCAATATTTTGCCGTTTTTCAACGTTTTTGTGAATTTTCAGTTTATTGTTGTTAATTGATTATATATACGATAAAAATGATGCAAACACGTAATTGATTAGAAATTAACCATAAATACCTCATTTTCAATCAACTATTTGTTTCTCGTTAAAATACTGAGTAAGATATTGAAAAGGGGAGAAGTACGGTTTTTATTGCATATATCGACGTTTCAGCCGGAATAGAGCGCTTTTACGTATACATCTTCCATCGGTAATATAAACGGAAAATCAGGAACATTTTAGATAATTCTAATGAAAACACATTGATTTTTATTTTTTGTATTGGAAACAACATTGTCATATGTCTTTTCTTACATCTAAATAATACGAAACGTCGCTTTATGATTTGAAGTTAAAATCCTCAAATTTGGTATAATAGTGACTTTTTTCACGTTTTTCATGTAGTTTGATATTACGTAAATATATTCATTTTTACCAATATTTCGATACTATTTCATGTAGTATCACGATATGTGATTTGGCCTCAATATCTCAGATTTTCGAATAATATTGCATTTTAAGCAAGTTTTCTTGCATTTTGTTTCGTACTAAACATCATCGAATTTAGCAATATTTTGACGTTTATCATCCCCTTTTCCTTTATGTGATTTATACAAAATATCATCGAATTATGCAATATTTTGCCGTTTTTCAACGTTTTTGTGAATTTTCAGTTTATTGTTGTTAATTAATTAAATATACGATAAAAATGATGCAAACACGTAATTGATTAGAAATTAACCATAAATACCTCATTTTCAATCAACTATTTGTTTCTCGTTAAAATACTGAGTAAGATATTGAAAAGGGGAGAAGTTCGGTTTTTATTGCATATATCGACGTTTCAGCCGGAATAGAGCAGTTTTACGTATACATCGTCCATCGGTAATATAAACGGAAAATCAGGAACATTTTAGTTAATTCTAATGAAAACACATTGATTTTTATCATTTGTATTGGAAACAACATTGTCATATGTCTTTTCTTGGATATAAATAATACGACACGTCGCTTTATGATTCGAAGTTAAAATCCTCAAATTTCGTATAATAGTGACTTTTTTCACGTTTTTCATGTAGTTTGATATTACGTAAATATATTCATTTATACAATATTTCGATACTATTTCATGTAGTATCACGATATGTGATTTGGCCTCCATATCTCAGATTTTCGCATAATATTGCATTTTAAGCAAGTTTTCTTGCATTTTGTTTCGTACTAAACATCATCGAATTTAGCAATATTTTGACGTTTATCATCCCCTTTTCCTTTATGTGATTTAAACAAAATATCATCGAATTATGCAATATTTTGCCGTTTTTCAAACGTTTTTGTGAATTTTCAGTTTATTGTTGTTAATTAATTAAATATACGATAAAAATGATGCAAACACGTAATTGATTAGAAATTAACGATAAATACCTCATTTTCAATCAACTATTTGCTTCTCGTTAAAATACTGAGTAAGATATTGAAAAGGGGAGAAGTTCGGTTTTTATTGCATATATCGACGTTTCAGCCGGAATAGAGCGCTTTTACGTATACATCTTCCATCGGTAATATAATCGGAAAATCAGGAACATTTTAGTTAATTCTAATGAAAACACATTGATATTTATCATTTGTATTGGAAACAACATTGTCATATGTCTTTTCTTGGATCTAAATAATACGAAACCTCGCTTTATGATTCGAAGTTAAAATCCTCAAATTTGGTATAATAGTGATTTTTTTAACGTTTTTCATGTAGTTTGATATTACGTTAATATATTCATTTTTACCAATATTTCGATACTCTTTCATGTAGTATCACGATATGTGATTTGGCCTTCATATCTCAGATTTTCGCATAATATTGCATTTTAAGCAAGTTTTCTTGCATTGTGTTTCGTACTAAACATCATCGAATTTAGCAATATTTTGACGTTTATAATCCCCTTTTCCTGTAAGTGATTTAAACAAAATATCATCGAATTAGGCAATATTTTGCCGTTTTTAAATGTTTTTGTGAATTTCCAGTTTATTTGTATTAATTCATTAAATATACGATAAAAATGATACACACACGTAATTGATTTGATAATAACCTTAAATACTTCATTTTCAATCATCTATTTGTTTCTCGTTGAAATACTGAGTAAGATATTGAAAAGGGGAGAAGTTCGGTTTTTATTGCATATATCGACGTTTCAACCGGAATAGAGTGGTTTAACGTATACATCTTCCATCGGTAATATAAACGGAAAATCAGGAACATTTTAGATAATTCTAATGAAAACACATTGATTTTTATTTTTTGTATTGGAAACAACATTGTCATATGTCTTTTCTTGCATCTAAATAATACGAAACGTCGCTTTATGATTTGAAGTTAAAATCCTCAAATTTGGTATAATAGTGACTTTTTTCACGTTTTTCATGTAGTTTGATATTACGTAAATATATTCATTTTTACCAATATTTCGATACTATTTCATGTAGTATCACGATATGTGATTTGGCCTCCATATCTCAGATTTTCGCATAATATTGCATTTTAAGCAAGTTTTCTTGCATTTTGTTTCGAACTAAACATCATCGAATTTAGCAATATTTTGACGTTTATCATCCCCTTTTCCTTTATGTGATTTAAACAAAATATCATCGAATTATGCAATATTTTGCCGTTTTTCAACGTTTTTGTGAATTTTCAGTTTATTGTTGTTAATTTATTAAATATACGATAAAAATGATGCAAACACGTAATTGATTAGAAATTAACGATAAATACCTCATTTTCAATCAACTATTTGCTTCTCGTTAAAATACTGAGTAAGATATTGAAAAGGGGAGAAATTCGGTTTTTATTGCATATATCGACGATTCAGCCGGAATAGAGCGCTTTTACGTATACATCTTCCATCGGTAATATAATCGGAAAATCAGGAACATTTTAGTTAATTCTAATGAAAACACATTGATTTTTATCATTTGTATTGGAAACAACATTGTCATATGTATTTTCTTGGATCTAAATAATACGAAACCTCGCTTTATGATTCGAAGTTAAAATCCTCAAATTTGGTATAATAGTGACTTTTTTCACGTTTTTCATGTAGTTTGATATTACGTTAATATATTCATTTTTACCAATATTTCGATACTCTTTCATGTAGTATCACGATATGTGATTTGGCCTTCATATCTCAGATTTTCGCATAATATTGCATTTTAAGCAAGTTTTCTTGCATTGTGTTTCGTACTAAACATCATCGAATTTAGCAATATTTTGACGTTTATAATCCCCTTTTCCTGTAAGTGATTTAAACAAAATATCATCGAATTAGGCAATATTTTGCCGTTTTTAAATGTTTTTGTGAATTTCCAGTTTATTTGTATTAATTCATTAAATATACGATAAAAATGATACACACACGTAATTGATTTGATAATAACCTTAAATACTTCATTTTCAATCATCTATTTGTTTCTCGTTGAAATACTGAGTAAGATATTGAAAAGGGGAGAAGTTCGGTTTTATTGCATATATCGACGTTTCAACCGGAATAGAGTGGTTTAACGTATACATCTTCCATCGGTAATATAAACGGAAAATCAGGAACATTTTAGATAATTCTAATGAAAACACATTGATTTTTGTTTTTTGTATTGGAAACAACATTGTCATATGTCTTTTCTTGCATCTAAATAATACGAAACGTCGCTTTATGATTTGAAGTTAAAATCCTCAAATTTGGTATAATAGTGACTTTTTTCACGTTTTTCATGTAGTTTGATATTACGTAAATATATTCATTTTTACCAATATTTCGATACTATTTCATGTACTATCACGATATGTGATTTGGCCTCAATATCTCAGATTTTCGCATAATATTGTATTTTAAGCAAGTTTTCTTGCATTTTGTTTCGTACTAAACATCATCGAATTTAGCAATATTTTGACGTTTATTATCCCCTTTTCCTTTATGTGATTTAAACAAAATATCATCGAATTATGCAATATTTTGCCGTTTTTCAACGTTTTTGTGAATTTTCAGTTTATTGTTGTTAATTGATTATATATACGATAAAAATGATGCAAACACGTAATTGATTAGAAATTAACCATAAATACCTCATTTTCAATCAACTATTTGTTTCTCGTTAAAATACTGAGTAAGATATTGAAAAGGGGAGAAGTACGGTTTTTATTGCATATATCGACGTTTCAGCCGGAATAGAGCGCTTTTACGTATACATCTTCCATCGGTAATATAATCGGAAAATCAGGAACATTTTAGTTAATTCTAATGAAAACACATTGATTTTTATCATTTTTATTGGAAACAACATTGTCATATGTCTTTTCTTGGATCTAAATAATACGAAACCTCGCTTTATGATTCGAAGTTAAAATCCTCAAATTTGGTATAATAGTGACTTTTTTCACGTTTTTCATGTAGTTTGATATTACGTTAATATATTCATTTTTACCAATATTTCGATACTCTTTCATGTAGTATCACGATATGTGATTTGGCCTTCATATCTCAGATTTTCGCATAATATTGCATTTTAAGCAAGTTTTCTTGCATTGTGTTTCGTACTAAACATCATCGAATTTAGCAATATTTTGACGTTTATAATCCCCTTTTCCTGTAAGTGATTTAAACAAAATATCATCGAATTAGGCAATATTTTGCCGTTTTTAAATGTTTTTGTGAATTTCCAGTTTATTTGTATTAATTCATTAAATATACGATAAAAATGATACACACACGTAATTGATTTGATAATAACCTTAAATACTTCATTTTCAATCATCTATTTGTTTCTCGTTGAAATACTGAGTAAGATATTGAAAAGGGGAGAAGTTCGGTTTTTATTGCATATATCGACGTTTCAACCGGAATAGAGTGGTTTAACGTATACATCTTCCATCGGTAATATAAACGGAAAATCAGGAACATTTTAGATAATTCTAATGAAAACACATTGATTTTTATTTTTGTATTGGAAACAACATTGTCATATGTCTTTTCTTACATCTAAATAATACGAAACGTCGCTTTATGATTTGAAGTTAAAATCCTCAAATTTGGTATAATAGTGACTTTTTTCACGTTTTTCATGTAGTTTGATATTACGTAAATAAATTCATTTTTACCAATATTTCGATACTATTTCATGTAGTATCACGATATGTGATTTGGCCTCAATATCTCAGATTTTCGAATAATATTGCATTTTAAGCAAGTTTTCTTGCATTTTGTTTCGTACTAAACATCATCGAATTTAGCAATATTTTGACGTTTATCATCCCCTTTTCCTTTATGTGATTTAAACAAAATATCATCGAATTATGCAATATTTTGCCGTTTTTCAACGTTTTTGTGAATTTTCAGTTTATTGTTGTTAATTAATTAAATATACGATAAAAATGATGCAAACACGTAATTGATTAGAAATTAACCATAAATACCTCATTTTCAATCAACTATTTGTTTCTCGTTAAAATACTGAGTAAGATATTGAAAAGGGGAGAAGTTCGGTTTTTATTGCATATATCGACGTTTCAGCCGGAATAGAGCAGTTTTACGTATACATCGTCCATCGGTAATATAAACGGAAAATCAGGAACATTTTAGTTAATTCTAATGAAAACACATTGATTTTTATCATTTGTATTGGAAACAACATTGTCATATGTCTTTTCTTGGATATAAATAATACGACACGTCGCTTTATGATTCGAAGTTAAAATCCTCAAATTTCGTATAATAGTGACTTTTTTCACGTTTTTCATGTAGTTTGATATTACGTAAATATATTCATTTATACAATATTTCGATACTATTTCATGTAGTATCACGATATGTGATTTGGCCTCCATATCTCAGATTTTCGCATAATATTGCATTTTAAGCAAGTTTTCTTGCATTTTGTTTCGTACTAAACATCATCGAATTTAGCAATATTTTGACGTTTATCATCCCCTTTTCCTTTATGTGATTTAAACAAAATATCATCGAATTATGCAATATTTTGCCGTTTTTCAACGTTTTTGTGAATTTTCAGTTTATTGTTGTTAATTAATTATATATACGATAAAAATTATGCAAACACGTAATTGATTAGAAATTAACGATAAATACCTCATTTTCAATCAACTATTTGCTTCTCGTTAAAATACTGAGTAAGATATTGAAAAGGGGAGAAGTTCGGTTTTTATTGCATATATCGACGTTTCAGCCGGAATAGAGCGCTTTTACGTATACATCTTCCATCGGTAATATAATCGGAAAATCAGGAACATTTTAGTTAATTCTAATGAAAACACATTGATATTTATCATTTGTATTGGAAACAACATTGTCATATGTCTTTTCTTGGATCTAAATAATACGAAACCTCGCTTTATGATTCGAAGTTAAAATCCTCAAATTTGGTATAATAGTGATTTTTTTAACGTTTTTCATGTAGTTTGATATTACATTAATATATTCATTTTTACCAATATTTCGATACTCTTTCATGTAGTATCACGATATGTGATTTGGCCTTCATATCTCAGATTTTCGCATAATATTGCATTTTAAGCAAGTTTTCTTGCATTGTGTTTCGTACTAAACATCATCGAATTTAGCAATATTTTGACGTTTATAATCCCCTTTTCCTGTAAGTGATTTAAACAAAATATCATCGAATTAGGCAATATTTTGCCGTTTTTAAATGTTTTTGTGAATTTCCAGTTTATTTGTATTAATTCATTAAATATACGATAAAAATGATACACACACGTAATTGATTTGATAATAACCTTAAATACTTCATTTTCAATCATCTATTTGTTTCTCGTTGAAATACTGAGTAAGATATTGAAAAGGGGAGAAGTTCGGTTTTTATTGCATATATCGACGTTTCAACCGGAATAGAGTGGTTTAACGTATACATCTTCCATCGGTAATATAAACGGAAAATCAGGAACATTTTAGATAATTCTAATGAAAACACATTGATTTTTATTTTTTGTATTGGAAACAACATTGTCATATGTCTTTTCTTGCATCTAAATAATACGAAACGTCGCTTTATGATTTGAAGTTAAAATCCTCAAATTTGGTATAATAGTGACTTTTTTCACGTTTTTCATGTAGTTTGATATTACGTAAATATATTCATTTTTACCAATATTTCGATACTATTTCATGTAGTATCACGATATGTGATTTGGCCTCCATATCTCAGATTTTCGCATAATATTGCATTTTAAGCAAGTTTTCTTGCATTTTGTTTCGTACTAAACATCATCAAATTTAGCAATATTTTGACGTTTATCATCCCCTTTTCCTTTATGTGATTTAAACAAAATATCATCGAATTATGCAATATTTTGCCGTTTTTCAACGTTTTTGTGAATTTTCAGTTTATTGTTGTTAATTTATTAAATATACGATAAAAATGATGCAAACACGTAATTGATTAGAAATTAACGATAAATACCTCATTTTCAATCAACTATTTGCTTCTCGTTAAAATACTGAGTAAGATATTGAAAAGGGGAGAAATTCGGTTTTTATTGCATATATCGACGATTCAGCCGGAATAGAGCGCTTTTACGTATACATCTTCCATCGGTAATATAATCGGAAAATCAGGAACATTTTAGTTAATTCTAATGAAAACACATTGATTTTTATCATTTGTATTGGAAACAACATTGTCATATGTATTTTCTTGGATCTAAATAATACGAAACCTCGCTTTATGATTCGAAGTTAAAATCCTTAAATTTGGTATAATAGTGACTTTTTTCACGTTTTTCATGTAGTTTGATATTACGTTAATATATTCATTTTTACCAATATTTCGATACTCTTTCATGTAGTATCACGATATGTGATTTGGCCTTCATATCTCAGATTTTCGCATAATATTGCATTTTAAGCAAGTTTTCTTGCATTGTGTTTCGTACTAAACATCATCGAATTTAGCAATATTTTGACGTTTATAATCCCCTTTTCCTGTAAGTGATTTAAACAAAATATCATCGAATTAGGCAATATTTTGCCGTTTTTAAATGTTTTTGTGAATTTCCAGTTTATTTGTATTAATTCAATTAATATACGATAAAAATGATACACAAACGTAATTGATTTGATAATAACCTTAAATACTTCATTTTCAATCATCTATTTGTTTCTCGTTGAAATACTGAGTAAGATATTGAAAAGGGGAGAAGTTCGGTTTTTATTGCATATATCGACGTTTCAACCGGAATAGAGTGGTTTAACGTATACATCTTCCATCGGTAATATAAACGGAAAATCAGGAACATTTTAGATAATTCTAATGAAAACACATTGATTTTTATTTTTTGTATTGGAAACAACATTGTCATATGTCTTTTCTTGCATCTAAATAATACGAAACGTCGCTTTATGATTTGAAGTTAAAATCCTCAAATTTGGTATAATAGTGACTTTTTTCACGTTTTTCATGTAGTTTGATATTACGTAAATATATTCATTTTTACCAATATTTCGATACTATTTCATGTATTATCACGATATGTGATTTGGCCTCAATATCTCAGATTTTCGCATAATATTGTATTTTAAGCAAGTTTTCTTGCATTTTGTTTCGTACTAAACATCATCGAATTTAGCAATATTTTGACGTTTATTATCCCCTTTTCCTTTATGTGATTTAAACAAAATATCATCGAATTATGCAATATTTTGCCGTTTTTCAACGTTTTTGTGAATTTTCAGTTTATTGTTGTTAATTGATTATATATACGATAAAAATGATGCAAACACGTAATTGATTAGAAATTAACCATAAATACCTCATTTTCAATCAACTATTTGTTTCTCGTTAAAATACTGAGTAAGATATTGAAAAGGGGAGAAGTACGGTTTTTATTGCATATATCGACGTTTCAGCCGGAATAGAGCGCTTTTACGTATACATCTTCCATCGGTAATATAATCGGAAAATCAGGAACATTTTAGTTAATTCTAATGAAAACACATTGATTTTTATCATTTGTATTGGAAACAACATTGTCATATGTCTTTTCTTGGATCTAAATAATACGAAACCTCGCTTTATGATTCGAAGTTAAAATCCTCAAATTTGGTATAATAGTGATTTTTTTCACGTTTTTCATGTAGTTTGATATTACGTTAATATATTCATTTTTACCAATATTTCGATACTCTTTCATGTAGTATCACGATATGTGATTTGGCCTTCATATCCCAGATTTTCGCATAATATTGCATTTTAAGCAAGTTTTCTTGCATTGTGTTTCGTACTAAACATCATCGAATTTAGCAATATTTTGACGTTTATAATCCCCTTTTCCTGTAAGTGATTTAAACAAAATATCATCGAATTAGGCAATATTTTGCCGTTTTTAAATGTTTTTGTGAATTTCCAGTTTATTTGTATTAATTCATTAAATATACGATAAAAATGATACACACACGTAATTGATTTGATAATAACCTTAAATACTTCATTTTCAATCATCTATTTGTTTCTCGTTGAAATACTGAGTAAGATATTGAAAAGGGGAGAAGTTCGGTTTTTATTGCATATATCGACGTTTCAACCGGAATAGAGTGGTTTAACGTATACATCTTCCATCGGTAATATAAACGGAAAATCAGGAACATTTTAGATAATTCTAATGAAAACACATTGATTTTTATTTTTTGTATTGGAAACAACATTGTCATATGTCTTTTCTTACATCTAAATAATACGAAACGTCGCTTTATGATTTGAAGTTAAAATCCTCAAATTTGGTATAATAGTGACTTTTTTCACGTTTTTCATGTAGTTTGATATAACGTAAATAAATTCATTTTTACCAATATTTCGATACTATTTCATGTAGTATCACGATATGTGATTTGGCCTCAATATCTCAGATTTTCGAATAATATTGCATTTTAAGCAAGTTTTCTTGCATTTTGTTTCGTACTAAACATCATCGAATTTAGCAATATTTTGACGTTTATCATCCCCTTTTCCTTTATGTGATTTAAACAAAATATCATCGAATTATGCAATATTTTGCCGTTTTTCAACGTTTTTGTGAATTTTCAGTTTATTGTTGTTAATTAATTAAATATACGATAAAAATGATGCAAACACGTAATTGATTAGAAATTAACCATAAATACCTCATTTTCAATCAACTATTTGTTTCTCGTTAAAATACTGAGTAAGATATTGAAAAGGGGAGAAGTTCGGTTTTTATTGCATATATCGACGTTTCAGCCGGAATAGAGCAGTTTTACGTATACATCGTCCATCGGTAATATAAACGGAAAATCAGGAACATTTTAGTTAATTCTAATGAAAACACATTGATTTTTATCATTTGTATTGGAAACAACATTGTCATATGTCTTTTCTTGGATATAAATAATACGACACGTCGCTTTATGATTCGAAGTTAAAATCCTCAAATTTGGTATAATAGTGACTTTTTTCACGTTTTTCATGTAGTTTGATATTACGTAAATATATTCATTTATACAATATTTCGATACTATTTCATGTAGTATCACGATATGTGATTTGGCCTCCATATCTCAGATTTTCGCATAATATTGCATTTTAAGCAAGTTTTCTTGCATTTTGTTTCGTACTAAACATCATCGAATTTAGCAATATTTTGACGTTTATCATCCCCTTTTCCTTTATGTGATTTAAACAAAATATCATCAAATTATGCAATATTTTGCCGTTTTTCAACGTTTTTGTGAATTTTCAGTTTATTGTTGTTAATTAATTAAATATACGATAAAAATGATGCAAACACGTAATTGATTAGAAATTAACGATAAATACCTCATTTTCAATCAACTATTTGCTTCTCGTTAAAATACTGAGTAAGATATTGAAAAGGGGAGAAGTTCGGTTTTTATGGCATATATCGACGTTTCAGCCGGAATAGAGCGCTTTTACGTATACATCTTCCATCGGTAATATAATCGGAAAATCAGGAACATTTTAGTTAATTCTAATGAAAACACATTGATATTTATCATTTGTATTGGAAACAACATTGTCATATGTCTTTTCTTGGATCTAAATAATACGAAACCTCGCTTTATGATTCGAAGTTAAAATCCTCAAATTTGGTATAATAGTGATTTTTTTAACGTTTTTCATGTAGTTTGATATTACGTTAATATATTCATTTTTACCAATATTTCGATACTCTTTCATGTAGTATCACGATATGTGATTTGGCCTTCATATCTCAGATTTTCGCATAATATTGCATTTTAAGCAAGTTTTCTTGCATTGTGTTTCGTACTAAACATCATCGAATTTAGCAATATTTTGACGTTTATAATCCCCTTTTCCTGTAAGTGATTTAAACAAAATATCATCGAATTAGGCAATATTTTGCCGTTTTTAAATGTTTTTGTGAATTTCCAGTTTATTTGTATTAATTCATTAAATATACGATAAAAATGATACACACACGTAATTGATTTGATAATAACCTTAAATACTTCATTTTCAATCATCTATTTGTTTCTCGTTGAAATACTGAGTAAGATATTGAAAAGGGGAGAAGTTCGGTTTTTATTGCATATATCGACGTTTCAACCGGAATAGAGTGGTTTAACGTATACATCTTCCATCGGTAATATAAACGGAAAATCAGGAACATTTTAGATAATTCTAATGAAAACACATTGATTTTTATTTTTTGTATTGGAAACAACATTGTCATATGTCTTTTCTTACATCTAAATAATACGAAACGTCGCTTTATGATTTGAAGTTAAAATCCTCAAATTTGGTATAATAGTGACTTTTTTCACGTTTTTCATGTAGTTTGATATTACGTAAATAAATTCATTTTTACCAATATTTCGATACTATTTCATGTAGTATCACGATATGTGATTTGGCCTCAATATCTCAGATTTTCGAATAATATTGCATTTTAAGCAAGTTTTCTTGCATTTTGTTTCGTACTAAACATCATCGAATTTAGCAATATTTTGACGTTTATCATCCCCTTTTCCTTTATGTGATTTAAACAAAATATCATCGAATTATGCAATATTTTGCCGTTTTTCAACGTTTTTGTGAATTTTCAGTTTATTGTTGTTAATTAATTAAATATACGATAAAAATGATGCAAACACGTAATTGATTAGAAATTAACCATAAATACCTCATTTTCAATCAACTATTTGTTTCTCGTTAAAATACTGAGTAAGATATTGAAAAGGGGAGAAGTTCGGTTTTTATTGCATATATCGACGTTTCAGCCGGAATAGAGCAGTTTTACGTATACATCGTCCATCGGTAATATAAACGGAAAATCAGGAACATTTTAGTTAATTCTAATGAAAACACATTGATTTTTATCATTTGTATTGGAAACAACATTGTCATATGTCTTTTCTTGGATATAAATAATACGACACGTCGCTTTATGATTCGAAGTTAAAATCCTCAAATTTGGTATAATAGTGACTTTTTTCATGTTTTTCATGTAGTTTGATATTACGTAAATATATTCATTTATACAATATTTCGATACTATTTCATGTAGTATCACGATATGTGATTTGGCCTCCATATCTCAGATTTTCGCATAATATTGCATTTTAAGCAAGTTTTCTTGCATTTTGTTTCGTACTAAACATCATCGAATTTAGCAATATTTTGACGTTTATCATCCCCTTTTCCTTTATGTGATTTAAACAAAATATCATCGAATTATGCAATATTTTGCCGTTTTTCAACGTTTTTGTGAATTTTCAGTTTATTGTTGTTAATTAATTAAATATACGATAAAAATGATGCAAACACGTAATTGATTAGAAATTAACGATAAATACCTCATTTTCAATCAACTATTTGCTTCTCGTTAAAATACTGAGTAAGATATTGAAAAGGGGAGAAGTTCGGTTTTTATTGCATATATCGACGTTTCAGCCGGAATAGAGCGCTTTTACGTATACATCTTCCATCGGTAATATAATCGGAAAATCAGGAACATTTTAGTTAATTCTAATGAAAACACATTGATATTTATCATTTGTATTGGAAACAACATTGTCATATGTCTTTTCTTGGATCTAAATAATACGAAACCTCGCTTTATGATTCGAAGTTAAAATCCTCAAATTTGGTATAACAGTGACTTTTTTCATGTTTTTCATGTAGTTTGATATTACGTAAATATATTCATTTATACAATATTTCGATACTATTTCATGTAGTATCACGATATGTGATTTGGCCTCCGTATCTCAGATTTTCGCATAATATTGCATTTTAAGCAAGTTTTCTTGCATTTTGTTTCGTACTAAACATCATCGAATTTAGCAATATTTTGACGTTTATCATCCCCTTTTCCTTTATGTGATTTAAACAAAATATCATCGAATTATGCAATATTTTGCCGTTTTTCAACGTTTTTGTGAATTTTCAGTTTATTGTTGTTAATTAATTAAATATACGATAAAAATGATGGAAACACGTAATTGATTAGAAATTAACGATAAATACCTCATTTTCAATCAACTATTTGCTTCTCGTTAAAATACTGAGTAAGATATTGAAAAGGGGAGAAGTTCGGTTTTTATTGCATATATCGACGTTTCAGCCGGAATAGAGCGCTTTTACGTATACATCTTCCATCGGTAATATAATCGGAAAATCAGGAACATTTTAGTTAATTCTAATGAAAACACATTGATATTTATCATTTGTATTGGAAACAACATTGTCATATGTCTTTTCTTGGATCTAAATAATACGAAACCTCGCTTTATGATTCGAAGTTAAAATCCTCAAATTTGGTATAATAGTGATTTTTTTAACGTTTTTCATGTAGTTTGATATTACGTTAATATATTCATTTTTACCAATATTTCGATACTCTTTCATGTAGTATCACGATATGTGATTTGGCCTTCATATCTCAGATTTTCGCATAATATTGCATTTTAAGCAAGTTTTCTTGCATTGTGTTTCGTACTAAACATCATCGAATTTAGCAATATTTTGACGTTTATAATCCCCTTTTCCTGTAAGTGATTTAAACAAAATATCATCGAATTAGGCAATATTTTGCCGTTTTTAAATGTTTTTGTGAATTTCCAGTTTATTTGTATTAATTCATTAAATATACGATAAAAATGATACACACACGTAATTGATTTGATAATAACCTTAAATACTTCATTTTCAATCATCTATTTGTTTCTCGTTGAAATACTGAGTAAGATATTGAAAAGGGGAGAAGTTCGGTTTTTATTGCATATATCGAAGTTTCAACCGGAATAGAGTGGTTTAACGTATACATCTTCCATCGGTAATATAAACGGAAAATCAGGAACATTTTAGATAATTCTAATGAAAACACATTGATTTTTATTTTTTGTATTGGAAACAACATTGTCATATGTCTTTTCTTGCATCTAAATAATACGAAACGTCGCTTTATGATTTGAAGTTAAAATCCTCAAATTTGGTATAATAGTGACTTTTTTCACGTTTTTCATGTAGTTTGATATTACGTAAATATATTCATTTTTACCAATATTTCGATACTATTTCATGTACTATCACGATATGTGATTTGGCCTCAATATCTCAGATTTTCGCATAATATTGTATTTTAAGCAAGTTTTCTTGCATTTTGTTTCGTACTAAACATCATCGAATTTAGCAATATTTTGACGTTTATTATCCCCTTTTCCTTTATGTGATTTAAACAAAATATCATCGAATTATGCAATATTTTGCCGTTTTTCAACGTTTTTGTGAATTTTCAGTTTATTGTTGTTAATTGATTATATATACGATAAAAATGATGCAAACACGTAATTGATTAGAAATTAACCATAAATACCTCATTTTCAATCAACTATTTGTTTCTCGTTAAAATACTGAGTAAGATATTGAAAAGGGGAGTAGTACGGTTTTTATTGCATATATCGACGTTTCAGCCGGAATAGAGCGCTTTTACGTATACATCTTCCATCGGTAATATAATCGGAAAATCAGGAACATTTTAGTTAATTCTAATGAAAACACATTGATTTTTATCATTTGTATTGGAAACAACATTGTCATATGTCTTTTCTTGGATCTAAATAATACGAAACCTCGCTTTATGATTCGAAGTTAAAATCCTCAAATTTGGTATAATAGTGACTTTTTTCACGTTTTTCATGTAGTTTGATATTACGTTAATATATTAATTTTTACCAATATTTCGATACTCTTTCATGTAGTATCACGATATGTGATTTGGCCTTCATATCTCAGATTTTCGCATAATATTGCATTTTAAGCAAGTTTTCTTGCATTGTGTTTCGTACTAAACATCATCGAATTTAGCAATATTTTGACGTTTATAATCCCCTTTTCCTGTAAGTGATTTAAACAAAATATCATCGAATTAGGCAATATTTTGCCGTTTTTAAATGTTTTTGTGAATTTCCAGTTTATTTGTATTAATTCATTAAATATACGATAAAAATGATACACACACGTAATTGATTTGATAATAACCTTAAATACTTCATTTTCAATCATCTATTTGTTTCTCGTTGAAATACTGAGTAAGATATTGAAAAGGGGAGAAGTTCGGTTTTTATTGCATATATCGACGTTTCAACCGGAATAGAGTGGTTTAACGTATACATCTTCCATCGGTAATATAAACGGAAAATCAGGAACATTTTAGATAATTCTAATGAAAACACATTGATTTTTATTTTTTGTATTGGAAACAACATTGTCATATGTCTTTTCTTACATCTAAATAATACGAAACGTCGCTTTATGATTTGAAGTTAAAATCCTCAAATTTGGTATAATAGTGACTTTTTTCACGTTTTTCATGTAGTTTGATATTACGTAAATAAATTCATTTTTACCAATATTTCGATACTATTTCATGTAGTATCACGATATGTGATTTGGCCTCAATATCTCAGATTTTCGAATAATATTGCATTTTAAGCAAGTTTTCTTGCATTTTGTTTCGTACTAAACATCATCGAATTTAGCAATATTTTGACGTTTATCATCCCCTTTTCCTTTATGTGATTTAAACAAAATATCATCGAATTATGCAATATTTTGCCGTTTTTCAACGTTTTTGTGAATTTTCAGTTTATTGTTGTTAATTAATTAAATATACGATAAAAATGATGCAAACACGTAATTGATTAGAAATTAACCATAAATACCTCATTTTCAATCAACTATTTGTTTCTCGTTAAAATACTGAGTAAGATATTGAAAAGGGGAGAAGTTCGGTTTTTATTGCATATATCGACGTTTCAGCCGGAATAGAGCAGTTTTACGTATACATCGTCCATCGGTAATATAAACGGAAAATCAGGAACATTTTAGTTAATTCTAATGAAAACACATTGATTTTTATCATTTGTATTGGAAACAACATTGTCATATGTCTTTTCTTGGATATAAATAATACGACACGTCGCTTTATGATTCGAAGTTAAAATCCTCAAATTTGGTATAATAGTGACTTTTTTCACGTTTTTCATGTAGTTTGATATTACGTAAATATATTCATTTATACAATATTTCGATACTATTTCATGTAGTATCACGATATGTGATTTGGCCTCCATATCTCAGATTTTCGCATAATATTGCATTTTAAGCAAGTTTTCTTGCATTTTGTTTCGTACTAAACATCATCGAATTTAGCAATATTTTGACGTTTATCATCCCCTTTTCCTTTATGTGATTTAAACAAAATATCATCGAATTATGCAATATTTTGCCGTTTTTCAACGTTTTTGTGAATTTTCAGTTTATTGTTGTTAATTAATTAAATATACGATAAAAATGATGCAAACACGTAATTGATTAGAAATTAACGATAAATACCTCATTTTCAATCAACTATTTGCTTCTCGTTAAAATACTGAGTAAGATATTGAAAAGGGGAGAAGTTCGGTTTTTATTGCATATATCGACGTTTCAGCCGGAATAGAGCGCTTTTACGTATACATCTTCCATCGGTAATATAATCGGAAAATCAGGAACATTTTAGTTAATTCTAATGAAAACACATTGATATTTATCATTTGTATTGGAAACAACATTGTCATATGTCTTTTCTTGGATCTAAATAATACGAAACCTCGCTTTATGATTCGAAGTTAAAATCCTCAAATTTGGTATAATAGTGATTTTTTTAACGTTTTTCATGTAGTTTGATATTACGTTAATATATTCATTTTTACCAATATTTCGATACTCTTTCATGTAGTATCACGATATGTGATTTGGCCTTCATATCTCAGATTTTCGCATAATATTGCATTTTAAGCAAGTTTTCTTGCATTGTGTTTCGTACTAAACATCATCGAATTTAGCAATATTTTGACGTTTATAATCCCCTTTTCCTGTAAGTGATTTAAACAAAATATCATCGAATTAGGCAATATTTTGCCGTTTTTAAATGTTTTTGTGAATTTCCAGTTTATTTGTATTAATTCATTAAATATACGATAAAAATGATACACACACGTAATTGATTTGATAATAACCTTAAATACTTCATTTTCAATCATCTATTTGTTTCTCGTTGAAATACTGAGTAAGATATTGAAAAGGGGAGAAGTTCGGTTTTTATTGCATATATCGACGTTTCAACCGGAATAGAGTGGTTTAACGTATACATCTTCCATCGGTAATATAAACGGAAAATCAGGAACATTTTAGATAATTCTAATGAAAACACATTGATTTTTATTTTTTGTATTGGAAACAACATTGTCATATGTCTTTTCTTGCATCTAAATAATACGACACGTCGCTTTATGATTTGAAGTTAAAATCCTCAAATTTGGTATAATAGTGACTTTTTTCACGTTTTTCATGTAGTTTGATATTACGTAAATATATTCATTTTTACCAATATTTCGATACTATTTCATGTAGTATCACGATATGTGATTTGGCCTCCATATCTCAGATTTTCGCATAATATTGCATTTTAAGCAAGTTTTCTTGCATTTTGTTTCGTACTAAACATCATCGAATTTAGCAATATTTTGACGTTTATCATCCCCTTTTCCTTTATGTGATTTAAACAAAATATCATCGAATTATGCAATATTTTGCCGTTTTTCGACGTTTTTGTGAATTTTCAGTTTATTGTTGTTAATTAATTAAATATACGATAAAAATGATGCAAACACGTAATTGATTAGAAATTAACGATAAATACCTCATTTTCAATCAACTATTTGCTTCTCGTTAAAATACTGAGTAAGATATTGAAAAGGGGAGAAATTCGGTTTTTATTGCATATATCGACGTTTCAGCCGGAATAGAGCGCTTTTACGTATACATCTTCCATCGGTAATATAATCGGAAAATCAGGAACATTTTAGTTAATTCTAATGAAAACACATTGATTTTTATCATTTGTATTGGAAACAACATTGTCATATGTATTTTCTTGGATCTAAATAATACGAAACCTCGCTTTATGATTCGAAGTTAAAATCCTCAAATTTGGTATAATAGTGACTTTTTTCACGTTTTTCATGTAGTTTGATATTACGTTAATATATTCATTTTTACCAATATTTCGATACTCTTAATATTTTGCCGTTTTTAAATGTTTTTGTGAATTTCCAGTTTATTTGTATTAATTCATTAAATATACGATAAAAATGATACACACACGTAATTGATTTGATAATAACCTTAAATACTTCATTTTCAATCATCTATTTGTTTCTCGTTGAAATACTGAGTAAGATATTGAAAAGGGGAGAAGTTCGGTTTTTATTGCATATATCGACGTTTCAACCGGAATAGAGTGGTTTAACGTATACATCTTCCATCGGTAATATAAACGGAAAATCAGGAACATTTTAGATAATTCTAATGAAAACACATTGATATTTATCATTTGTATTGGAAACAACATTGTCATATGTCTTTTCTTGGATCTAAATAATACGAAACCTCGCTTTATGATTCGAAGTTAAAATCCTCAAATTTGGTATAATAGTGATTTTTTTAACGTTTTTCATGTAGTTTGATATTACGTTAATATATTCATTTTTACCAATATTTCGATACTCTTTCATGTAGTATCACGATATGTGATTTGGCCTTCATATCTCAGATTTTCGCATAATATTGCATTTTAAGCAAGTTTTCTTGCATTGTGTTTCGTACTAAACATCATCGAATTTAGCAATATTTTGACGTTTATAATCCCCTTTTCCTGTAAGTGATTTAAACAAAATATCATCGAATTAGGCAATATTTTGCCGTTTTTAAATGTTTTTGTGAATTTCCAGTTTATTTGTATTAATTCATTAAATATACGAAAAAAATGATACACACACGTAATTGATTTGATAATAACCTTAAATACTTCATTTTCAATCATCTATTTGTTTCTCGTTGAAATACTGAGTAAGATATTGAAAAGGGGAGAAGTTCGGTTTTTATTGCATATATCGACGTTTCAACCGGAATAGAGTGGTTTAACGTATACATCTTCCATCGGTAATATAAACGGAAAATCAGGAACATTTTAGATAATTCTAATGAAAACACATTGATTTTTATTTTTTGTATTGGAAACAACATTGTCATATGTCTTTTCTTACATCTAAATAATACGAAACGTCGCTTTATGATTTGAAGTTAAAATCCTCAAATTTGGTATAATAGTGACTTTTTTCACGTTTTTCATGTAGTTTGATATTACGTAAATAAATTCATTTTTACCAATATTTCGATACTATTTCATGTAGTATCACGATATGTGATTTGGCCTCAATATCTCAGATTTTCGAATAATATTGCATTTTAAGCAAGTTTTCTTGCATTTTGTTTCGTACTAAACATCATCGAATTTAGCAATATTTTGACGTTTATCATCCCCTTTTCCTTTATGTGATTTAAACAAAATATCATCGAATTATGCAATATTTTGCCGTTTTTCAACGTTTTTGTGAATTTTCAGTTTATTGTTGTTAATTAATTAAATATACGATAAAAATGATGCAAACACGTAATTGATTAGAAATTAACCATAAATACCTCATTTTCAATCAACTATTTGTTTCTCGTTAAAATACTGAGTAAGATATTGAAAAGGGGAGAAGTTCGGTTTTTATTGCATATATCGACGTTTCAGCCGGAATAGAGCAGTTTTACGTATACATCGTCCATCGGTAATATAAACGGAAAATCAGGAACATTTTAGTTAATTCTAATGAAAACACATTGATTTTTATCATTTGTATTGGAAACAACATTGTCATATGTCTTTTCTTGGATATAAATAATACGACACGTCGCTTTATGATTCGAAGTTAAAATCCTCAAATTTGGTATAATAGTGACTTTTTTCACGTTTTTCATGTAGTTTGATATTACGTAAATATATTCATTTATACAATATTTCGATACTATTTCATGTAGTATCACGATATGTGATTTGGCCTCCATATCTCAGATTTTCGCATAATATTGCATTTTAAGCAAGTTTTCTTGCATTTTGTTTCGTACTAAACATCATCGAATTTAGCAATATTTTGACGTTTATCATCCCCTTTTCCTTTATGTGATTTAAACAAAATATCATCGAATTATGCAATATTTTGCCGTTTTTCAACGTTTTTGTGAATTTTCAGTTTATTGTTGTTAATTTATTAAATATACGATAAAAATGATGCAAACACGTAATTGATTAGAAATTAACGATAAATACCTCATTTTCAATCAACTATTTGCTTCTCGTTAAAATACTGAGTAAGATATTGAAAAGGGGAGAAATTCGGTTTTTATTGCATATATCGACGATTCAGCCGGAATAGAGCGCTTTTACGTATACATCTTCCATCGGTAATATAATCGGAAAATCAGGAACATTTTAGTTAATTCTAATGAAAACACATTGATTTTTATCATTTGTATTGGAAACAACATTGTCATATGTATTTTCTTGGATCTAAATAATACGAAACCTCGCTTTATGATTCGAAGTTAAAATCCTCAAATTTGGTATAATAGTGACTTTTTTCACGTTTTTCATGTAGTTTGATATTACGTTAATATATTCATTTTTACCAATATTTCGATACTCTTTCATGTAGTATCACGATATGTGATTTGGCCTTCATATCTCAGATTTTCGCATAATATTGCATTTTAAGCAAGTTTTCTTGCATTGTGTTTCGTACTAAACATCATCGAATTTAGCAATATTTTGACGTTTATAATCCCCTTTTCCTGTAAGTGATTTAAACAAAATATCATCGAATTAGGCAATATTTTGCCGTTTTTAAATGTTTTTGTGAATTTCCAGTTTATTTGTATTAATTCATTAAATATACGATAAAAATGATACACACACGTAATTGATTTGATAATAACCTTAAATACTTCATTTTCAATCATCTATTTGTTTCTCGTTGAAATACTGAGTAAGATATTGAAAAGGGGAGAAGTTCGGTTTTTATTGCATATATCGACGTTTCAACCGGAATAGAGTGGTTTAACGTATACATCTTCCATCGGTAATATAAACGGAAAATCAGGAACATTTTAGATAATTCTAATGAAAACACATTGATTTTTATTTTTTGTATTGGAAACAACATTGTCATATGTCTTTTCTTGCATCTAAATAATACGAAACGTCGCTTTATGATTTGAAGTTAAAATCCTCAAATTTGGTATAATAGTGACTTTTTTCACGTTTTTCATGTAGTTTGATATTACGTAAATATATTCATTTTTACCAATATTTCGATACTATTTCATGTACTATCACGATATGTGATTTGGCCTCAATATCTCAGATTTTCGCATAATATTGTATTTTAAGCAAGTTTTCTTGCATTTTGTTTCGTACTAAACATCATCGAATTTAGCAATATTTTGACGTTTATTATCCCCTTTTCCTTTATGTGATTTAAACAAAATATCATCGAATTATGCAATATTTTGCCGTTTTTCAACGTTTTTGTGAATTTTCAGTTTATTGTTGTTAATTGATTATATATACGATAAAAATGATGCAAACACGTAATTGATTAGAAATTAACCATAAATACCTCATTTTCAATCAACTATTTGTTTCTCGTTAAAATACTGAGTAAGATATTGAAAAGGGGAGAAGTACGGTTTTTATTGCATATATCGACGTTTCAGCCGGAATAGAGCGCTTTTACGTATACATCTTCCATCGGTAATATAATCGGAAAATCAGGAACATTTTAGTTAATTCTAATGAAAACACATTGATTTTTATCATTTGTATTGGAAACAACATTGTCATATGTCTTTTCTTGGATCTAAATAATACGAAACCTCGCTTTATGATTCGAAGTTAAAATCCTCAAATTTGGTATAATAGTGACTTTTTTCACGTTTTTCATGTAGTTTGATATTACGTTAATATATTCATTTTTACCAATATTTCGATACTCTTTCATGTAGTATCACGATATATGATTTGGCCTTCATATCTCAGATTTTCGCATAATATTGCATTTTAAGCAAGTTTTCTTGCATTGTGTTTCGTACTAAACATCATCGAATTTAGCAATATTTTGACGTTTATAATCCCCTTTTCCTGTAAGTGATTTAAACAAAATATCATCGAATTAGGCAATATTTTGCCGTTTTTAAATGTTTTTGTGAATTTCCAGTTTATTTGTATTAATTCATTAAATATACGATAAAAATGATACACACACGTAATTGATTTGATAATAACCTTAAATACTTCATTTTCAATCATCTATTTGTTTCTCGTTGAAATACTGAGTAAGATATTGAAAAGGGGAGAAGTTCGGTTTTTATTGCATATATCGACGTTTCAACCGGAATAGAGTGGTTTAACGTATACATCTTCCATCGGTAATATAAACGGAAAATCAGGAACATTTTAGATAATTCTAATGAAAACACATTGATTTTTATTTTTTGTATTGGAAACAACATTGTCATATGTCTTTTCTTACATCTAAATAATACGAAACGTCGCTTTATGATTTGAAGTTAAAATCCTCAAATTTGGTATAATAGTGACTTTTTTCACGTTTTTCATGTAGTTTGATATTACGTAAATAAATTCATTTTTACCAATATTTCGATACTATTTCATGTAGTATCACGATATGTGATTTGGCCTCAATATCTCAGATTTTCGAATAATATTGCATTTTAAGCAAGTTTTCTTGCATTTTGTTTCGTACTAAACATCATCGAATTTAGCAATATTTTGACGTTTATCATCCCCTTTTCCTTTATGTGATTTAAACAAAATATCATCGAATTATGCAATATTTTGCCGTTTTTCAACGTTTTTGTGAATTTTCAGTTTATTGTTGTTAATTAATTAAATATACGATAAAAATGATGCAAACACGTAATTGATTAGAAATTAACCATAAATACCTCATTTTCAATCAACTATTTGTTTCTCGTTAAAATACTGAGTAAGATATTGAAAAGGGGAGAAGTTCGGTTTTTATTGCATATATCGACGTTTCAGCCGGAATAGAGCAGTTTTACGTATACATCGTCCATCGGTAATATAAACGGAAAATCAGGAACATTTTAGTTAATTCTAATGAAAACACATTGATTTTTATCATTTGTATTGGAAACAACATTGTCATATGTCTTTTCTTGGATATAAATAATACGACACGTCGCTTTATGATTCGAAGTTAAAATCCTCAAATTTGGTATAATAGTGACTTTTTTCACGTTTTTCATGTAGTTTGATATTACGTAAATATATTCATTTATACAATATTTCGATACTATTTCATGAAGTATCACGATATGTGATTTGGCCTCCATATCTCAGATTTTCGCATAATATTGCATTTTAAGCAAGTTTTCTTGCATTTTGTTTCGTACTAAACATCATCGAATTTAGCAATATTTTGACGTTTATCATCCCCTTTTCCTTTATGTGATTTAAACAAAATATCATCGAATTATGCAATATTTTGCCGTTTTTCAACGTTTTTGTGAATTTTCAGTTTATTGTTGTTAATTAATTAAATATACGATAAAAATGATGCAAACACGTAATTGATTAGAAATTAACGATAAATACCTCATTTTCAATCAACTATTTGCTTCTCGTTAAAATACTGAGTAAGATATTGAAAAGGGGAGAAGTTCGGTTTTTATTGCATATATCGACGTTTCAGCCGGAATAGAGCGCTTTTACGTATACATCTTCCATCGGTAATATAATCGGAAAATCAGGAACATTTTAGTTAATTCTAATGAAAACACATTGATATTTATCATTTGTATTGGAAACAACATTGTCATATGTCTTTTCTTGGATCTAAATAATACGAAACCTCGCTTTATGATTCGAAGTTAAAATCCTCAAATTTGGTATAATAGTGATTTTTTTAACGTTTTTCATGTAGTTTGATATTACGTTAATATATTCATTTTTACCAATATTTCGATACTCTTTCATGTAGTATCACGATATGTGATTTGGCCTTCATATCTCAGATTTTCGCATAATATTGCATTTTAAGCAAGTTTTCTTGCATTGTGTTTCGTACTAAACATCATCGAATTTAGCAATATTTTGACGTTTATAATCCCCTTTTCCTGTAAGTGATTTAAACAAAATATCATCGAATTAGGCAATATTTTGCCGTTTTTAAATGTTTTTGTGAATTTCCAGTTTATTTGTATTAATTCATTAAATATACGATAAAAATGATACACACACGTAATTGATTTGATAATAACCTTAAATACTTCATTTTCAATCATCTATTTGTTTCTCGTTGAAATACTGAGTAAGATATTGAAAAGGGGAGAAGTTCGGTTTTTATTGCATATATCGACGTTTCAACCGGAATAGAGTGGTTTAACGTATACATCTTCCATCGGTAATATAAACGGAAAATCAGGAACATTTTAGATAATTCTAATGAAAACACATTGATTTTTATTTTTTGTATTGGAAACAACATTGTCATATGTCTTTTCTTACATCTAAATAATACGAAACGTCGCTTTATGATTTGAAGTTAAAATCCTCAAATTTGGTATAATAGTGACTTTTTTCACGTTTTTCATGTAGTTTGATATTACGTAAATAAATTCATTTTTACCAATATTTCGATACTATTTCATGTAGTATCACGATATGTGATTTGGCCTCAATATCTCAGATTTTCGAATAATATTGCATTTTAAGCAAGTTTTCTTGCATTTTGTTTCGTACTAAACATCATCGAATTTAGCAATATTTTGACGTTTATCATCCCCTTTTCCTTTATGTGATTTAAACAAAATATCATCGAATTATGCAATATTTTGCCGTTTTTCAACGTTTTTGTGAATTTTCAGTTTATTGTTGTTAATTAATTAAATATACGATAAAAATGATGCAAACACGTAATTGATTAGAAATTAACCATAAATACCTCATTTTCAATCAACTATTTGTTTCTCGTTAAAATACTGAGTAAGATATTGAAAAGGGGAGAAGTTCGGTTTTTATTGCATATATCGACGTTTCAGCCGGAATAGAGCAGTTTTACGTATACATCGTCCATCGGTAATATAAACGGAAAATCAGGAACATTTTAGTTAATTCTAATGAAAACACATTGATTTTTATCATTTGTATTGGAAACAACATTGTCATATGTCTTTTCTTGGATATAAATAATACGACACGTCGCTTTATGATTCGAAGTTAAAATCCTCAAATTTGGTATAATAGTGACTTTTTTCACGTTTTTCATGTAGTTTGATATTACGTAAATATATTCATTTATACAATATTTCGATACTATTTCATGTAGTATCACGATATGTGATTTGGCCTCCATATCTCAGATTTTCGCATAATATTGCATTTTAAGCAAGTTTTCTTGCATTTTGTTTCGTACTAAACATCATCGAATTTAGCAATATTTTGACGTTTATCATCCCCTTTTCCTTTATGTGATTTAAACAAAATATCATCGAATTATGCAATATTTTGCCGTTTTTCAACGTTTTTGTGAATTTTCAGTTTATTGTTGTTAATTTATTAAATATACGATAAAAATGATGCAAACACGTAATTGATTAGAAATTAACGATAAATACCTCATTTTCAATCAACTATTTGCTTCTCGTTAAAATACTGAGTAAGATATTGAAAAGGGGAGAAATTCGGTTTTTATTGCATATATCGACGATTCAGCCGGAATAGAGCGCTTTTACGTATACATCTTCCATCGGTAATATAATCGGAAAATCAGGAACATTTTAGTTAATTCTAATGAAAACACATTGATTTTTATCATTTGTATTGGAAACAACATTGTCATATGTATTTTCTTGGATCTAAATAATACGAAACCTCGCTTTATGATTCGAAGTTAAAATCCTCAAATTTGGTATAATAGTGACTTTTTTCACGTTTTTCATGTAGTTTGATATTACGTTAATATATTCATTTTTACCAATATTTCGATACTCTTTCATGTAGTATCACGATATGTGATTTGGCCTTCATATCTCAGATTTTCGCATAATATTGCATTTTAAGCAAGTTTTCTTGCATTGTGTTTCGTACTAAACATCATCGAATTTAGCAATATTTTGACGTTTATAATCCCCTTTTCCTGTAAGTGATTTAAACAAAATATCATCGAATTAGGCAATATTTTGCCGTTTTTAAATGTTTTTGTGAATTTCCAGTTTATTTGTATTAATTCATTAAATATACGATAAAAATGATACACACACGTAATTGATTTGATAATAACCTTAAATACTTCATTTTCAATCATCTATTTGTTTCTCGTTGAAATACTGAGTAAGATATTGAAAAGGGGAGAAGTTCGGTTTTTATTGCATATATCGACGTTTCAACCGGAATAGAGTGGTTTAACGTATACATCTTCCATCGGTAATATAAACGGAAAATCAGGAACATTTTAGATAATTCTAATGAAAACACATTGATTTTTATTTTTTGTATTGGAAACAACATTGTCATATGTCTTTTCTTGCATCTAAATAATACGAAACGTCGCTTTATGATTTGAAGTTAAAATCCTCAAATTTGGTATAATAGTGACTTTTTTCACGTTTTTCATGTAGTTTGATATTACGTAAATATATTCATTTTTACCAATATTTCGATACTATTTCATGTACTATCACGATATGTGATTTGGCCTCAATATCTCAGATTTTCGCATAATATTGTATTTTAAGCAAGTTTTCTTGCATTTTGTTTCGTACTAAACATCATCGAATTTAGCAATATTTTGACGTTTATTATCCCCTTTCCCTTTATGTGATTTAAACAAAATATCATCGAATTATGCAATATTTTGCCGTTTTTCAACGTTTTTGTGAATTTTCAGTTTATTGTTGTTAATTGATTATATATACGATAAAAATGATGCAAACACGTAATTGATTAGAAATTAACCATAAATACCTCATTTTCAATCAACTATTTGTTTCTCGTTAAAATACTGAGTAAGATATTGAAAAGGGGAGAAGTACGGTTTTTATTGCATATATCGACGTTTCAGCCGGAATAGAGCGCTTTTACGTATACATCTTCCATCGGTAATATAATCGGAAAATCAGGAACATTTTAGTTAATTCTAATGAAAACACATTGATTTTTATCATTTGTATTGGAAACAACATTGTCATATGTCTTTTCTTGGATCTAAATAATACGAAACCTCGCTTTATGATTCGAAGTTAAAATCCTCAAATTTGGTATAATAGTGACTTTTTTCACGTTTTTCATGTAGTTTGATATTACGTTAATATATTCATTTTTACCAATATTTCGATACTCTTTCATGTAGTATCACGATATATGATTTGGCCTTCATATCTCAGATTTTCGCATAATATTGCATTTTAAGCAAGTTTTCTTGCATTGTGTTTCGTACTAAACATCATCGAATTTAGCAATATTTTGACGTTTATAATCCCCTTTTCCTGTAAGTGATTTAAACAAAATATCATCGAATTAGGCAATATTTTGCCGTTTTTAAATGTTTTTGTGAATTTCCAGTTTATTTGTATTAATTCATTAAATATACGATAAAAATGATACACACACGTAATTGATTTGATAATAACCTTAAATACTTCATTTTCAATCATCTATTTGTTTCTCGTTGAAATACTGAGTAAGATATTGAAAAGGGGAGAAGTTCGGTTTTTATTGCATATATCGACGTTTCAACCGGAATAGAGTGGTTTAACGTATACATCTTCCATCGGTAATATAAACGGAAAATCAGGAACATTTTAGATAATTCTAATGAAAACACATTGATTTTTATTTTTTGTATTGGAAACAACATTGTCATATGTCTTTTCTTACATCTAAATAATACGAAACGTCGCTTTATGATTTGAAGTTAAAATCCTCAAATTTGGTATAATAGTGACTTTTTTCACGTTTTTCATGTAGTTTGATATTACGTAAATAAATTCATTTTTACCAATATTTCGATACTATTTCATGTAGTATCACGATATGTGATTTGGCCTCAATATCTCAGATTTTCGAATAATATTGCATTTTAAGCAAGTTTTCTTGCATTTTGTTTCGTACTAAACATCATCGAATTTAGCAATATTTTGACGTTTATCATCCCCTTTTCCTTTATGTGATTTAAACAAAATATCATCGAATTATGCAATATTTTGCCGTTTTTCAACGTTTTTGTGAATTTTCAGTTTATTGTTGTTAATTAATTAAATATACGATAAAAATGATGCAAACACGTAATTGATTAGAAATTAACCATAAATACCTCATTTTCAATCAACTATTTGTTTCTCGTTAAAATACTGAGTAAGATATTGAAAAGGGGAGAAGTTCGGTTTTTATTGCATATATCGACGTTTCAGCCGGAATAGAGCAGTTTTACGTATACATCGTCCATCGGTAATATAAACGGAAAATCAGGAACATTTTAGTTAATTCTAATGAAAACACATTGATTTTTATCATTTGTATTGGAAACAACATTGTCATATGTCTTTTCTTGGATATAAATAATACGACACGTCGCTTTATGATTCGAAGTTAAAATCCTCAAATTTGGTATAATAGTGATTTTTTTCACGTTTTTCATGTAGTTTGATATTACGTAAATATATTCATTTATACAATATTTCGATACTATTTCATGAAGTATCACGATATGTGATTTGGCCTCCATATCTCAGATTTTCGCATAATATTGCATTTTAAGCAAGTTTTCTTGCATTTTGTTTCGTACTAAACATCATCGAATTTAGCAATATTTTGACGTTTATCATCCCCTTTTCCTTTATGTGATTTAAACAAAATATCATCGAATTATGCAATATTTTGCCGTTTTTCAACGTTTTTGTGAATTTTCAGTTTATTGTTGTTAATTAATTAAATATACGATAAAAATGATGCAAACACGTAATTGATTAGAAATTAACGATAAATACCTCATTTTCAATCAACTATTTGCTTCTCGTTAAAATACTGAGAAAGATATTGAAAAGGGGAGAAGTTCGGTTTTTATTGCATATATCGACGTTTCAGCCGGAATAGAGCGCTTTTACGTATACATCTTCCATCGGTAATATAATCGGAAAATCAGGAACATTTTAGTTAATTCTAATGAAAACACATTGATATTTATCATTTGTATTGGAAACAACATTGTCATATGTCTTTTCTTGGATCTAAATAATACGAAACCTCGCTTTATGATTCGAAGTTAAAATCCTCAAATTTGGTATAATAGTGATTTTTTTAACGTTTTTCATGTAGTTTGATATTACGTTAATATATTCATTTTTACCAATATTTCGATACTCTTTCATGTAGTATCACGATATGTGATTTGGCCTTCATATCTCAGATTTTCGCATAATATTGCATTTTAAGCAAGTTTTCTTGCATTGTGTTTCGTACTAAACATCATCGAATTTAGCAATATTTTGACGTTTATAATCCCCTTTTCCTGTAAGTGATTTAAACAAAATATCATCGAATTAGGCAATATTTTGCCGTTTTTAAATGTTTTTGTGAATTTCCAGTTTATTTGTATTAATTCATTAAATATACGATAAAAATGATACACACACGTAATTGATTTGATAATAACCTTAAATACTTCATTTTCAATCATCTATTTGTTTCTCGTTGAAATACTGAGTAAGATATTGAAAAGGGGAGAAGTTCGGTTTTTATTGCATATATCGACGTTTCAACCGGAATAGAGTGGTTTAACGTATACATCTTCCATCGGTAATATAAACGGAAAATCAGGAACATTTTAGATAATTCTAATGAAAACACATTGATTTTTATTTTTTGTATTGGAAACAACATTGTCATATGTCTTTTCTTGCATCTAAATAATACGAAACGTCGCTTTATGATTTGAAGTTAAAATCCTCAAATTTGGTATAATAGTGACTTTTTTCACGTTTTTCATGTAGTTTGATATTACGTAAATATATTCATTTTTACCAATATTTCGATACTATTTCATGTAGTATCACGATATGTGATTTGGCCTCCATATCTCAGATTTTCGCATAATATTGCATTTTAAGCAAGTTTTCTTGCATTTTGTTTCGTACTAAACATCATCGAATTTAGCAATATTTTGACGTTTATCATCCCCTTTTCCTTTATGTGATTTAAACAAAATATCATCGAATTATGCAATATTTTGCCGTTTTTCAACGTTTTTGTGAATTTTCAGTTTATTGTTGTTAATTTATTAAATATACGATAAAAATGATGCAAACACGTAATTGATTAGAAATTAACGATAAATACCTCATTTTCAATCAACTGTTTGCTTCTCGTTAAAATACTGAGTAAGATATTGAAAAGGGGAGAAATTCGGTTTTTATTGCATATATCGACGATTCAGCCGGAATAGAGCGCTTTTACGTATACATCTTCCATCGGTAATATAATCGGAAAATCAGGAACATTTTAGTTAATTCTAATGAAAACACATTGATTTTTATCATTTGTATTGGAAACAACATTGTCATATGTATTTTCTTGGATCTAAATAATACGAAACCTCGCTTTATGATTCGAAGTTAAAATCCTCAAATTTGGTATAATAGTGACTTTTTTCACGTTTTTCATGTAGTTTGATATTACGTTAATATATTCATTTTTACCAATATTTCGATACTCTTTCATGTAGTATCACGATATGTGATTTGGCCTTCATATCTCAGATTTTCGCATAATATTGCATTTTAAGCAAGTTTTCTTGCATTGTGTTTCGTACTAAACATCATCGAATTTAGCAATATTTTGACGTTTATAATCCCCTTTTCCTGTAAGTGATTTAAACAAAATATCATCGAATTAGGCAATATTTTGCCGTTTTTAAATGTTTTTGTGAATTTCCAGTTTATTTGTATTAATTCATTAAATATACGATAAAAATGATACACACACGTAATTGATTTGATAATAACCTTAAATACTTCATTTTCAATCATCTATTTGTTTCTCGTTGAAATACTGAGTAAGATATTGAAAAGGGGAGAAGTTCGGTTTTTATTGCATATATCGACGTTTCAACCGGAATAGAGTGGTTTAACGTATACATCTTCCATCGGTAATATAAACGGAAAATCAGGAACATTTTAGATAATTCTAATGAAAACACATTGATTTTTATTTTTTGTATTGGAAACAACATTGTCATATGTCTTTTCTTGCATCTAAATAATACGAAACGTCGCTTTATGATTTGAAGTTAAAATCCTCAAATTTGGTATAATAGTGACTTTTTTCACGTTTTTCATGTAGTTTGATATTACGTAAATATATTCATTTTTACCAATATTTCGATACTATTTCATGTACTATCACGATATGTGATTTGGCCTCAATATCTCAGATTTTCGCATAATATTGTATTTTAAGCAAGTTTTCTTGCATTTTGTTTCGTACTAAACATCATCGAATTTAGCAATATTTTGACGTTTATTATCCCCTTTTCCTTTATGTGATTTAAACAAAATATCATCGAATTATGCAATATTTTGCCGTTTTTCAACGTTTTTGTGAATTTTCAGTTTATTGTTGTTAATTGATTATATATACGATAAAAATGATGCAAACACGTAATTGATTAGAAATTAACCATAAATACCTCATTTTCAATCAACTATTTGTTTCTCGTTAAAATACTGAGTAAGATATTGAAAAGGGGAGAAGTACGGTTTTTATTGCATATATCGACGTTTCAGCCGGAATAGAGCGCTTTTACGTATACATCTTCCATCGGTAATATAATCGGAAAATCAGGAACATTTTAGTTAATTCTAATGAAAACACATTGATTTTTATCATTTGTATTGGAAACAACATTGTCATATGTCTTTTCTTGGATCTAAATAATACGAAACCTCGCTTTATGATTCGAAGTTAAAATCCTCAAATTTGGTATAATAGTGACTTTTTTCACGTTTTTCATGTAGTTTGATATTACGTTAATATATTCATTTTTACCAATATTTCGATACTCTTTCATGTAGTATCACGATATGTGATTTGGCCTTCATATCTCAGATTTTCGCATAATATTGCATTTTAAGCAAGTTTTCTTGCATTGTGTTTCGTACTAAACATCATCGAATTTAGCAATATTTTGACGTTTATAATCCCCTTTTCCTGTAAGTGATTTAAACAAAATATCATCGAATTAGGCAATATTTTGCCGTTTTTAAATGTTTTTGTGAATTTCCAGTTTATTTGTATTAATTCATTAAATATACGATAAAAATGATACACACACGTAATTGATTTGATAATAACCTTAAATACTTCATTTTCAATCATCTATTTGTTTCTCGTTGAAATACTGAGTAAGATATTGAAAAGGGGAGAAGTTCGGTTTTTATTGCATATATCGACGTTTCAACCGGAATAGAGTGGTTTAACGTATACATCTTCAATCGGTAATATAAACGGAAAATCAGGAACATTTTAGATAATTCTAATGAAAACACATTGATTTTTATTTTTTGTATTGGAAACAACATTGTCATATGTCTTTTCTTGCATCTAAATAATACGAAATGTCGCTTTATGATTTGAAGTTAAAATCCTCAAATTTGGTATAATAGTGACTTTTTTCACGTTTTTCATGTAGCTTGATATTACGTAAATATATTCATTTTTACCAATATTTCGATACTATTTCATGTAGTATCACGATATGTGATTTGGCCTCCATATCTCAGATTTTCGCATAATATTGCATTTTAAGCAAGTTTTCTTGCATTTTGTTTCGTACTAAACATCATCGAATTTAGCAATATTTTGACGTTTATCATCCCCTTTTCCTTTATGTGATTTAAACAAAATATCATCGAATTATGCAATATTTTGCCGTTTTTCAACGTTTTTGTGAATTTTCAGTTTATTGTTGTTAATTAATTAAATATACGATAAAAATGATGCAAACACGTAATTGATTACAAATTAACGATAAATACCTCATTTTCAATCAACTATTTGCTTCTCGTTAAAATACTGAGTAAGATATTGAAAAGGGGAGAAATTCGGTTTTTATTGCATATATCGACGTTTCAGCCGGAATAGAGCGCTTTTACGTATACATCTTCCATCGGTAATATAATCGGAAAATCAGGAACATTTTAGTTAATTCTAATGAAAACACATTGATTTTTATCATTTGTATTGGAAACAACATTGTCATATGTATTTTCTTGGATCTAAATAATACGAAACCTCGCTTTATGATTCGAAGTTAAAATCCTCAAATTTGGTATAATAGTGACTTTTTTCACGTTTTTCATGTAGTTTGATATTACGTTAATATATTCATTTTTACCAATATTTCGATACTCTTTCATGTAGTATCACGATATGTGATTTGGCCTTCATATCTCAGATTTTCGCATAATATTGCATTTTAAGCAAGTTTTCTTGCATTGTGTTTCGTACTAAACATCATCGAATTTAGCAATATTTTGACGTTTATAATCCCCTTTTCCTGTAAGTGATTTAAACAAAATATCATCGAATTAGGCAATATTTTGCCGTTTTTAAATGTTTTTGTGAATTTCCAGTTTATTTGTATTAATTCATTAAATATACGATAAAAATGATACACACACGTAATTGATTTGATAATAACCTTAAATACTTCATTTTCAATCATCTATTTGTTTCTCGTTGAAATACTGAGTAAGATATTGAAAAGGGGAGAAGTTCGGTTTTTATTGCATATATCGACGTTTCAACCGGAATAGAGTGGTTTAACGTATACATCTTCCATCGGTAATATAAACGGAAAATCAGGAACATTTTAGATAATTCTAATGAAAACACATTGATTTTTATTTTTTGTATTGGAAACAACATTGTCATATGTCTTTTCTTGCATCTAAATAATACGACACGTCGCTTTATGATTTGAAGTTAAAATCCTCAAATTTGGTATAATAGTGACTTTTTTCACGTTTTTCATGTAGTTTGATATTACGTAAATATATTCATTTTTACCAATATTTCGATACTATTTCATGTAGTATCACGATATGTGATTTGGCCTCCATATCTCAGATTTTCGCATAATATTGCATTTTAAGCAAGTTTTCTTGCATTTTGTTTCGTACTAAACATCATCGAATTTAGCAATATTTTGACGTTTATCATCCCCTTTTCCTTTATGTGATTTAAACAAAATATCATCGAATTATGCAATATTTTGCCGTTTTTCGACGTTTTTGTGAATTTTCAGTTTATTGTTGTTAATTAATTAAATATACGATAAAAATGATGCAAACACGTAATTGATTAGAAATTAACGATAAATACCTCATTTTCAATCAACTATTTGCTTCTCGTTAAAATACTGAGTAAGATATTGAAAAGGGGAGAAATTCGGTTTTTATTGCATATATCGACGTTTCAGCCGGAATAGAGCGCTTTTACGTATACATCTTCCATCGGTAATATAATCGGAAAATCAGGAACATTTTAGTTAATTCTAATGAAAACACATTGATTTTTATCATTTGTATTGGAAACAACATTGTCATATGTATTTTCTTGGATCTAAATAATACGAAACCTCGCTTTATGATTCGAAGTTAAAATCCTCAAATTTGGTATAATAGTGACTTTTTTCACGTTTTTCATGTAGTTTGATATTACGTTAATATATTCATTTTTACCAATATTTCGATACTCTTAATATTTTGCCGTTTTTAAATGTTTTTGTGAATTTCCAGTTTATTTGTATTAATTCATTAAATATACGATAAAAATGATACACACACGTAATTGATTTGATAATAACCTTAAATACTTCATTTTCAATCATCTATTTGTTTCTCGTTGAAATACTGAGTAAGATATTGAAAAGGGGAGAAGTTCGGTTTTTATTGCATATATCGACGTTTCAACCGGAATAGAGTGGTTTAACGTATACATCTTCCATCGGTAATATAAACGGAAAATCAGGAACATTTTAGATAATTCTAATGAAAACACATTGATTTTTATTTTTTGTATTGGAAACAACATTGTCATATGTCTTTTCTTGCATCTAAATAATACGAAACGTCGCTTTATGATTTGAAGTTAAAATCCTCAAATTTGGTATAATAGTGACTTTTTTTCACGTTTTTCATGTAGTTTGATATTACGTAAATATATTCATTTTTACCAATATTTCGATACTATTTCATGTAGTATCACGATATGTGATTTGGCCTCCATATCTCAGATTTTCGCATAATATTGCATTTTAAGCAAGTTTTCTTGCATTTTGTTTCGTACTAAACATCATCGAATTTAGCAATATTTTGACGTTTATCATCCCCTTTTCCTTTATGTGATTTAAACAAAATATCATCGAATTATGCAATATTTTGCCGTTTTTCAACGTTTTTGTGAATTTTCAGTTTATTGTTGTTAATTAATTAAATATACGATAAAAATGATGCAAACACGTAATTGATTAGAAATTAACGATAAATACCTCATTTTCAATCAACTATTTGCTTCTCGTTAAAATACTGAGTAAGATATTGAAAAGGGGAGAAATTCGGTTTTTATTGCATATATCGACGTTTCAGCCGGAATAGAGCGCTTTTACGTATACATCTTCCATCGGTAATATAATCGGAAAATCAGGAACATTTTAGTTAATTCTAATGAAAACACATTGATTTTTATCATTTGTATTGGAAACAACATTGTCATATGTATTTTCTTGGATCTAAATAATACGAAACCTCGCTTTATGATTCGAAGTTAAAATCCTCAAATTTGGTATAATAGTGACTTTTTTCACGTTTTTCATGTAGTTTGATATTACGTTAATATATTCATTTTTACCAATATTTCGATACTCTTTCATGTAGTATCACGATATGTGATTTGGCCTTCATATCTCAGATTTTCGCATAATATTGCATTTTAAGCAAGTTTTCTTGCATTGTGTTTCGTACTAAACATCATCGAATTTAGCAATATTTTGACGTTTATAATCCCCTTTTCCTGTAAGTGATTTAAACAAAATATCATCGAATTAGGCAATATTTTGCCGTTTTTAAATGTTTTTGTGAATTTCCAGTTTATTTGTATTAATTCATTAAATATACGATAAAAATGATACACACACGTAATTGATTTGATAATAACCTTAAATACTTCATTTTCAATCATCTATTTGTTTCTCGTTGAAATACTGAGTAAGATATTGAAAAGGGGAGAAGTTCGGTTTTTATTGCATATATCGACGTTTCAACCGGAATAGAGTGGTTTAACGTATACATCTTCAATCGGTAATATAAACGGAAAATCAGGAACATTTTAGATAATTCTAATGAAAACACATTGATTTTTATTTTTTGTATTGGAAACAACATTGTCATATGTCTTTTCTTGCATCTAAATAATACGAAATGTCGCTTTATGATTTGAAGTTAAAATCCTCAAATTTGGTATAATAGTGACTTTTTTCACGTTTTTCATGTAGCTTGATATTACGTAAATATATTCATTTTTACCAATATTTCGATACTATTTCATGTAGTATCACGATATGTGATTTGGCCTCCATATCTCAGATTTTCGCATAATATTGCATTTTAAGCAAGTTTTCTTGCATTTTGTTTCGTACTAAACATCATCGAATTTAGCAATATTTTGACGTTTATCATCCCCTTTTCCTTTATGTGATTTAAACAAAATATCATCGAATTATGCAATATTTTGCCGTTTTTCAACGTTTTTGTGAATTTTCAGTTTATTGTTGTTAATTAATTAAATATACGATAAAAATGATGCAAACACGTAATTGATTAGAAATTAACGATAAATACCTCATTTTCAATCAACTATTTGCTTCTCGTTAAAATACTGAGTAAGATATTGAAAAGGGGAGAAATTCGGTTTTTATTGCATATATCGACGTTTCAGCCGGAATAGAGCGCTTTTACGTATACATCTTCCATCGGTAATATAATCGGAAAATCAGGAACATTTTAGTTAATTCTAATGAAAACACATTGATTTTTATCATTTGTATTGGAAACAACATTGTCATATGTATTTTCTTGGATCTAAATAATACGAAACCTCGCTTTATGATTCGAAGTTAAAATCCTCAAATTTGGTATAATAGTGACTTTTTTCACGTTTTTCATGTAGTTTGATATTACGTTAATATATTCATTTTTACCAATATTTCGATACTCTTTCATGTAGTATCACGATATGTGATTTGGCCTTCATATCTCAGATTTTCGCATAATATTGCATTTTAAGCAAGTTTTCTTGCATTGTGTTTCGTACTAAACATCATCGAATTTAGCAATATTTTGACGTTTATAATCCCCTTTTCCTGTAAGTGATTTAAACAAAATATCATCGAATTAGGCAATATTTTGCCGTTTTTAAATGTTTTTGTGAATTTCCAGTTTATTTGTATTAATTCATTAAATATACGATAAAAATGATACACACACGTAATTGATTTGATAATAACCTTAAATACTTCATTTTCAATCATCTATTTGTTTCTCGTTGAAATACTGAGTAAGATATTGAAAAGGGGAGAAGTTCGGTTTTTATTGCATATATCGACGTTTCAACCGGAATAGAGTGGTTTAACGTATACATCTTCCATCGGTAATATAAACGGAAAATCAGGAACATTTTAGATAATTCTAATGAAAACACATTGATTTTTATTTTTTGTATTGGAAACAACATTGTCATATGTCTTTTCTTGCATCTAAATAATACGAAACGTCGCTTTATGATTTGAAGTTAAAATCCTCAAATTTGGTATAATAGTGACTTTTTTCACGTTTTTCATGTAGTTTGATATTACGTAAATATATTCATTTTTACCAATATTTCGATACTATTTCATGTAGTATCACGATATGTGATTTGGCCTCCATATCTCAGATTTTCGCATAATATTGCATTTTAAGCAAGTTTTCTTGCATTTTGTTTCGTACTAAACATCATCGAATTTAGCAATATTTTGACGTTTATCATCCCCTTTTCCTTTATGTGATTTAAACAAAATATCATCGAATTATGCAATATTTTGCCGTTTTTCAACGTTTTTGTGAATTTTCAGTTTATTGTTGTTAATTTATTAAATATACGATAAAAATGATGCAAACACGTAATTGATTAGAAATTAACGATAAATACCTCATTTTCAATCAACTATTTGCTTCTCGTTAAAATACTGAGTAAGATATTGAAAAGGGGAGAAATTCGGTTTTTATTGCATATATCGACGATTCAGCCGGAATAGAGCGCTTTTACGTATACATCTTCCATCGGTAATATAATCGGAAAATCAGGAACATTTTAGTTAATTCTAATGAAAACACATTGATTTTTATCATTTGTATTGGAAACAACATTGTCATATGTATTTTCTTGGATCTAAATAATACGAAACCTCGCTTTATGATTCGAAGTTAAAATCCTCAAATTTGGTATAATAGTGACTTTTTTCACGTTTTTCATGTAGTTTGATATTACGTTAATATATTCATTTTTACCAATATTTCGATACTCTTTCATGTAGTATCACGATATGTGATTTGGCCTTCATATCTCAGATTTTCGCATAATATTGCATTTTAAGCAAGTTTTCTTGCATTGTGTTTCGTACTAAACATCATCGAATTTAGCAATATTTTGACGTTTATAATCCCCTTTTCCTGTAAGTGATTTAAACAAAATATCATCGAATTAGGCAATATTTTGCCGTTTTTAAATGTTTTTGTGAATTTCCAGTTTATTTGTATTAATTCATTAAATATACGATAAAAATGATACACACACGTAATTGATTTGATAATAACCTTAAATACTTCATTTTCAATCATCTATTTGTTTCTCGTTGAAATACTGAGTAAGATATTGAAAAGGGGAGAAGTTCGGTTTTTATTGCATATATCGACGTTTCAACCGGAATAGAGTGGTTTAACGTATACATCTTCCATCGGTAATATAAACGGAAAATCAGGAACATTTTAGATAATTCTAATGAAAACACATTGATTTTTATTTTTTGTATTGGAAACAACATTGTCATATGTCTTTTCTTGCATCTAAATAATACGAAACGTCGCTTTATGATTTGAAGTTAAAATCCTCAAATTTGGTATAATAGTGACTTTTTTCACGTTTTTCATGTAGTTTGATATTACGTAAATATATTCATTTTTACCAATATTTCGATACTATTTCATGTAGTATCACGATATGTGATTTGGCCTCCATATCTCAGATTTTCGCATAATATTGCATTTTTAAGCAAGTTTTCTTGCATTTTGTTTCGTACTAAACATCATCGAATTTAGCAATATTTTGACGTTTATCATCCCCTTTTCCTTTATGTGATTTAAACAAAATATCATCGAATTATGCAATATTTTGCCGTTTTTCAACGTTTTTGTGAATTTTCAGTTTATTGTTGTTAATTAATTAAATATACGATAAAAATGATGCAAACACGTAATTGATTAGAAATTAACGATAAATACCTCATTTTCAATCAACTATTTGCTTCTCGTTAAAATACTGAGTAAGATATTGAAAAGGGGAGAAATTCGGTTTTTATTGCATATATCGACGTTTCAGCCGGAATAGAGCGCTTTTACGTATACATCTTCCATCGGTAATATAATCGGAAAATCAGGAACATTTTAGTTAATTCTAATGAAAACACATTGATTTTTATCATTTGTATTGGAAACAACATTGTCATATGTATTTTCTTGGATCTAAATAATACGAAACCTCGCTTTATGATTCGAAGTTAAAATCCTCAAATTTGGTATAATAGTGACTTTTTTCACGTTTTTCATGTAGTTTGATATTACGTTAATATATTCATTTTTACCAATATTTCGATACTCTTTCATGTAGTATCACGATATGTGATTTGGCCTTCATATCTCAGATTTTCGCATAATATTGCATTTTAAGCAAGTTTTCTTGCATTGTGTTTCGTACTAAACATCATCGAATTTAGCAATATTTTGACGTTTATAATCCCCTTTTCCTGTAAGTGATTTAAACAAAATATCATCGAATTAGGCAATATTTTGCCGTTTTTAAATGTTTTTGTGAATTTCCAGTTTATTTGTATTAATTCATTAAATATACGATAAAAATGATACACACACGTAATTGATTTGATAATAACCTTAAATACTTCATTTTCAATCATCTATTTGTTTCTCGTTGAAATACTGAGTAAGATATTGAAAAGGGGAGAAGTTCGGTTTTTATTGCATATATCGACGTTTCAACCGGAATAGAGTGGTTTAACGTATACATCTTCAATCGGTAATATAAACGGAAAATCAGGAACATTTTAGATAATTCTAATGAAAACACATTGATTTTTATTTTTTGTATTGGAAACAACATTGTCATATGTCTTTTCTTGCATCTAAATAATACGAAATGTCGCTTTATGATTTGAAGTTAAAATCCTCAAATTTGGTATAATAGTGACTTTTTTCACGTTTTTCATGTAGCTTGATATTACGTAAATATATTCATTTTTACCAATATTTCGATACTATTTCATGTAGTATCACGATATGTGATTTGGCCTCCATATCTCAGATTTTCGCATAATATTGCATTTTGTTTCGTACTAAACATCATCGAATTTAGCAATATTTTGACGTTTATCATCCCCTTTTCCTTTATGTGATTTAAACAAAATATCATCGAATTATGCAATATTTTGCCGTTTTTCAACGTTTTTGTGAATTTTCAGTTTATTGTTGTTAATTAATTAAATATACGATAAAAATGATGCAAACACGTAATTGATTAGAAATTAACGATAAATACCTCATTTTCAATCAACTATTTGCTTCTCGTTAAAATACTGAGTAAGATATTGAAAAGGGGAGAAATTCGGTTTTTATTGCATATATCGACGTTTCAGCCGGAATAGAGCGCTTTTACGTATACATCTTCCATCGGTAATATAATCGGAAAATCAGGAACATTTTAGTTAATTCTAATGAAAACACATTGATTTTTATCATTTGTATTGGAAACAACATTGTCATATGTATTTTCTTGGATCTAAATAATACGAAACCTCGCTTTATGATTCGAAGTTAAAATCCTCAAATTTGGTATAATAGTGACTTTTTTCACGTTTTTCATGTAGTTTGATATTACGTTAATATATTCATTTTTACCAATATTTCGATACTCTTTCATGTAGTATCACGATATGTGATTTGGCCTTCATATCTCAGATTTTCGCATAATATTGCATTTTAAGCAAGTTTTCTTGCATTGTGTTTCGTACTAAACATCATCGAATTTAGCAATATTTTGACGTTTATAATCCCCTTTTCCTGTAAGTGATTTAAACAAAATATCATCGAATTAGGCAATATTTTGCCGTTTTTAAATGTTTTTGTGAATTTCCAGTTTATTTGTATTAATTCATTATATATACGATAAAAATGATACACACACGTAATTGATTTGATAATAACCTTAAATACTTCATTTTCAATCATCTATTTGTTTCTCGTTGAAATACTGAGTAAGATATTGAAAAGGGGAGAAGTTCGGTTTTTATTGCATATATCGACGTTTCAACCGGAATAGAGTGGTTTAACGTATACATCTTCCATCGGTAATATAAACGGAAAATCAGGAACATTTTAGATAATTCTAATGAAAACACATTGATTTTTATTTTTTGTATTGGAAACAACATTGTCATATGTCTTTTCTTGCATCTAAATAATACGACACGTCGCTTTATGATTTGAAGTTAAAATCCTCAAATTTGGTATAATAGTGACTTTTTTCACGTTTTTCATGTAGTTTGATATTACGTAAATATATTCATTTTTACCAATATTTCGATACTATTTCATGTAGTATCACGATATGTGATTTGGCCTCCATATCTCAGATTTTCGCATAATATTGCATTTTAAGCAAGTTTTCTTGCATTTTGTTTCGTACTAAACATCATCGAATTTAGCAATATTTTGACGTTTATCATCCCCTTTTCCTTTATGTGATTTAAACAAAATATCATCGAATTATGCAATATTTTGCCGTTTTTCGACGTTTTTGTGAATTTTCAGTTTATTGTTGTTAATTAATTAAATATACGATAAAAATGATGCAAACACGTAATTGATTAGAAATTAACGATAAATACCTCATTTTCAATCAACTATTTGCTTCTCGTTAAAATACTGAGTAAGATATTGAAAAGGGGAGAAATTCGGTTTTTATTGCATATATCGACGTTTCAGCCGGAATAGAGCGCTTTTACGTATACATCTTCCATCGGTAATATAATCGGAAAATCAGGAACATTTTAGTTAATTCTAATGAAAACACATTGATTTTTATCATTTGTATTGGAAACAACATTGTCATATGTATTTTCTTGGATCTAAATAATACGAAACCTCGCTTTATGATTCGAAGTTAAAATCCTCAAATTTGGTATAATAGTGACTTTTTTCACGTTTTTCATGTAGTTTGATATTACGTTAATATATTCATTTTTACCAATATTTCGATACTCTTAATATTTTGCCGTTTTTAAATGTTTTTGTGAATTTCCAGTTTATTTGTATTAATTCATTAAATATACGATAAAAATGATACACACACGTAATTGATTTGATAATAACCTTAAATACTTCATTTTCAATCATCTATTTGTTTCTCGTTGAAATACTGAGTAAGATATTGAAAAGGGGAGAAGTTCGGTTTTTATTGCATATATCGACGTTTCAACCGGAATAGAGTGGTTTAACGTATACATCTTCCATCGGTAATATAAACGGAAAATCAGGAACATTTTAGATAATTCTAATGAAAACACATTGATTTTTATTTTTTGTATTGGAAACAACATTGTCATATGTCTTTTCTTGCATCTAAATAATACGAAACGTCGCTTTATGATTTGAAGTTAAAATCCTCAAATTTGGTATAATAGTGACTTTTTTCACGTTTTTCATGTAGTTTGATATTACGTAAATATATTCATTTTTACCAATATTTCGATACTATTTCATGTAGTATCACGATATGTGATTTGGCCTCCATATCTCAGATTTTCGCATAATATTGCATTTTAAGCAAGTTTTCTTGCATTTTGTTTCGTACTAAACATCATCGAATTTAGCAATATTTTGACGTTTATCATCCCCTTTTCCTTTATGTGATTTAAACAAAATATCATCGAATTATGCAATATTTTGCCGTTTTTCAACGTTTTTGTGAATTTTCAGTTTATTGTTGTTAATTAATTAAATATACGATAAAAATGATGCAAACACGTAATTGATTAGAAATTAACGATAAATACCTCATTTTCAATCAACTATTTGCTTCTCGTTAAAATACTGAGTAAGATATTGAAAAGGGGAGAAATTCGGTTTTTATTGCATATATCGACGTTTCAGCCGGAATAGAGCGCTTTTACGTATACATCTTCCATCGGTAATATAATCGGAAAATCAGGAACATTTTAGTTAATTCTAATGAAAACACATTGATTTTTATCATTTGTATTGGAAACAACATTGTCATATGTATTTTCTTGGATCTAAATAATACGAAACCTCGCTTTATGATTCGAAGTTAAAATCCTCAAATTTGGTATAATAGTGACTTTTTTCACGTTTTTCATGTAGTTTGATATTACGTTAATATATTCATTTTTACCAATATTTCGATACTCTTTCATGTAGTATCACGATATGTGATTTGGCCTTCATATCTCAGATTTTCGCATAATATTGCATTTTAAGCAAGTTTTCTTGCATTGTGTTTCGTACTAAACATCATCGAATTTAGCAATATTTTGACGTTTATAATCCCCTTTTCCTGTAAGTGATTTAAACAAAATATCATCGAATTAGGCAATATTTTGCCGTTTTTAAATGTTTTTGTGAATTTCCAGTTTATTTGTATTAATTCATTAAATATACGATAAAAATGATACACACACGTAATTGATTTGATAATAACCTTAAATACTTCATTTTCAATCGTCTATTTGTTTCTCGTTGAAATACTGAGTAAGATATTGAAAAGGGGAGAAGTTCGGTTTTTATTGCATATATCGACGTTTCAACCGGAATAGAGTGGTTTAACGTATACATCTTCAATCGGTAATATAAACGGAAAATCAGGAACATTTTAGATAATTCTAATGAAAACACATTGATTTTTATTTTTTGTATTGGAAACAACATTGTCATATGTCTTTTCTTGCATCTAAATAATACGAAATGTCGCTTTATGATTTGAAGTTAAAATCCTCAAATTTGGTATAATAGTGACTTTTTTCACGTTTTTCATGTAGCTTGATATTACGTAAATATATTCATTTTTACCAATATTTCGATACTATTTCATGTAGTATCACGATATGTGATTTGGCCTCCATATCTCAGATTTTCGCATAATATTGCATTTTAAGCAAGTTTTCTTGCATTTTGTTTCGTACTAAACATCATCGAATTTAGCAATATTTTGACGTTTATCATCCCCTTTTCCTTTATGTGATTTAAACAAAATATCATCGAATTATGCAATATTTTGCCGTTTTTCAACGTTTTTGTGAATTTTCAGTTTATTGTTGTTAATTAATTAAATATACGATAAAAATGATGCAAACACGTAATTGATTAGAAATTAACGATAAATACCTCATTTTCAATCAACTATTTGCTTCTCGTTAAAATACTGAGTAAGATATTGAAAAGGGGAGAAATTCGGTTTTTATTGCATATATCGACGTTTCAGCCGGAATAGAGCGCTTTTACGTATACATCTTCCATCGGTAATATAATCGGAAAATCAGGAACATTTTAGTTAATTCTAATGAAAACACATTGATTTTTATCATTTGTATTGGAAACAACATTGTCATATGTATTTTCTTGGATCTAAATAATACGAAACCTCGCTTTATGATTCGAAGTTAAAATCCTCAAATTTGGTATAATAGTGACTTTTTTCACGTTTTTCATGTAGTTTGATATTACGTTAATATATTCATTTTTACCAATATTTCGATACTCTTTCATGTAGTATCACGATATGTGATTTGGCCTTCATATCTCAGATTTTCGCATAATATTGCATTTTAAGCAAGTTTTCTTGCATTGTGTTTCGTACTAAACATCATCGAATTTAGCAATATTTTGACGTTTATAATCCCCTTTTCCTGTAAGTGATTTAAACAAAATATCATCGAATTAGGCAATATTTTGCCGTTTTTAAATGTTTTTGTGAATTTCCAGTTTATTTGTATTAATTCATTAAATATACGATAAAAATGATACACACACGTAATTGATTTGATAATAACCTTAAATACTTCATTTTCAATCATCTATTTGTTTCTCGTTGAAATACTGAGTAAGATATTGAAAAGGGGAGAAGTTCGGTTTTTATTGCATATATCGACGTTTCAACCGGAATAGAGTGGTTTAACGTATACATCTTCCATCGGTAATATAAACGGAAAATCAGGAACATTTTAGATAATTCTAACGAAAACACATTGATTTTTATTTTTTGTATTGGAAACAACATTGTCATATGTCTTTTCTTGCATCTAAATAATACGAAACGTCGCTTTATGATTTGAAGTTAAAATCCTCAAATTTGGTATAATAGTGACTTTTTTCACGTTTTTCATGTAGTTTGATATTACGTAAATATATTCATTTTTACCAATATTTCGATACTATTTCATGTAGTATCACCATATGTGATTTGGCCTCAATATCTCAGATTTTCGCATAATATTGTATTTTAAGCAAGTTTTCTTGCATTTTGTTTCGTACTAAACATCATCGAATTTAGCAATATTTTGACGTTTATTATCCCCTTTTCCTTTATGTGATTTAAACAAAATATCATCGAATTATGCAATATTTTGCCGTTTTTCAACGTTTTTGTGAATTTTCAGTTTATTGTTGTTAATTGATTATATATACGATAAAAATGATGCAAACACGTAATTGATTAGAAATTAACGATAAATACCTCATTTTCAATCAACTATTTGCTTCTCGTTAAAATACTGAGTAAGATATTGAAAAGGGGAAAAATTCGGTTTTTATTGCATATATCGACGTTTCAGCCGGAATAGAGCGCTTTTACGTATACATCTTCCATCGGTAATATAATCGGAAAATCAGGAACATTTTAGTTAATTCTAATGAAAACACATTGATTTTTATCATTTGTATTGGAAACAACATTGTCATATGTATTTTCTTGGATCTAAATAATACGAAACCTCGCTTTATGATTCGAAGTTAAAATCCTCAAATTTGGTATAATAGTGACTTTTTTCACGTTTTTCATGTAGTTTGATATTACGTTAATATATTCATTTTTACCAATATTTCGATACTCTTTCATGTAGTATCACGATATGTGATTTGGCCTTCATATCTCAGATTTTCGCATAATATTGCATTTTAAGCAAGTTTTCTTGCATTGTGTTTCGTACTAAACATCATCGAATTTAGCAATATTTTGACGTTTATAATCCCCTTTTCCTGTAAGTGATTTAAACAAAATATCATCGAATTAGGCAATATTTTGCCGTTTTTAAATGTTTTTGTGAATTTCCAGTTTATTTGTATTAATTCATTAAATATACGATAAAAATGATACACACACGTAATTGATTTGATAATAACCTTAAATACTTCATTTTCAATCATCTATTTGTTTCTCGTTGAAATACTGAGTAAGATATTGAAAAGGGGAGAAGTTCGGTTTTTATTGCATATATCGACGTTTCAACCGGAATAGAGTGGTTTAACGTATACATCTTCAATCGGTAATATAAACGGAAAATCAGGAACATTTTAGATAATTCTAATGAAAACACATTGATTTTTATTTTTTGTATTGGAAACAACATTGTCATATGTCTTTTCTTGCATCTAAATAATACGAAATGTCGCTTTATGATTTGAAGTTAAAATCCTCAAATTTGGTATAATAGTGACTTTTTTCACGTTTTTCATGTAGCTTGATATTACGTAAATATATTCATTTTTACCAATATTTCGATACTATTTCATGTAGTATCACGATATGTGATTTGGCCTCCATATCTCAGATTTTCGCATAATATTGCATTTTAAGCAAGTTTTCTTGCATTTTGTTTCGTACTAAACATCATCGAATTTAGCAATATTTTGACGTTTATCATCCCCTTTTCCTTTATGTGATTTAAACAAAATATCATCGAATTATGCAATATTTTGCCGTTTTTCAACGTTTTTGTGAATTTTCAGTTTATTGTTGTTAATTAATTAAATATACGATAAAAATGATGCAAACACGTAATTGATTAGAAATTAACGATAAATACCTCATTTTCAATCAACTATTTGCTTCTCGTTAAAATACTGAGTAAGATATTGAAAAGGGGAGAAATTCGGTTTTTATTGCATATATCGACGTTTCAGCCGGAATAGAGCGCTTTTACGTATACATCTTCCATCGGTAATATAATCGGAAAATCAGGAACATTTTAGTTAATTCTAATGAAAACACATTGATTTTTATCATTTGTATTGGAAACAACATTGTCATATGTATTTTCTTGGATCTAAATAATACGAAACCTCGCTTTATGATTCGAAGTTAAAATCCTCAAATTTGGTATAATAGTGACTTTTTTCACGTTTTTCATGTAGTTTGATATTACGTTAATATATTCATTTTTACCAATATTTCGATACTCTTTCATGTAGTATCACGATATGTGATTTGGCCTTCATATCTCAGATTTTCGCATAATATTGCATTTTAAGCAAGTTTTCTTGCATTGTGTTTCGTACTAAACATCATCGAATTTAGCAATATTTTGACGTTTATAATCCCCTTTTCCTGTAAGTGATTTAAACAAAATATCATCGAATTAGGCAATATTTTGCCGTTTTTAAATGTTTTTGTGAATTTCCAGTTTATTTGTATTAATTCATTAAATATACGATAAAAATGATACACACACGTAATTGATTTGATAATAACCTTAAATACTTCATTTTCAATCATCTATTTGTTTCTCGTTGAAATACTGAGTAAGATATTGAAAAGGGGAGAAGTTCGGTTTTTATTGCATATATCGACGTTTCAACCGGAATAGAGTGGTTTAACGTATACATCTTCCATCGGTAATATAAACGGAAAATCAGGAACATTTTAGATAATTCTAATGAAAACACATTGATTTTTATTTTTTGTATTGGAAACAACATTGTCATATGTCTTTTCTTGCATCTAAATAATACGAAACGTCGCTTTATGATTTGAAGTTAAAATCCTCAAATTTGGTATAATAGTGACTTTTTTCACGTTTTTCATGTAGTTTGATATTACGTAAATATATTCATTTTTACCAATATTTCGATACTATTTCATGTAGTATCACCATATGTGATTTGGCCTCAATATCTCAGATTTTCGCATAATATTGTATTTTAAGCAAGTTTTCTTGCATTTTGTTTCGTACTAAACATCATCGAATTTAGCAATATTTTGACGTTTATTATCCCCTTTTCCTTTATGTGATTTAAACAAAATATCATCGAATTATGCAATATTTTGCCGTTTTTCAACGTTTTTGTGAATTTTCAGTTTATTGTTGTTAATTGATTATATATACGATAAAAATGATGCAAACACGTAATTGATTAGAAATTAACCATAAATACCTCATTTTCAATCAACTATTTGTTTCTCGTTAAAATACTGAGTAAGATATTGAAAAGGGGAGAAGTTCGGTTTTTATTGCATATATCGACGTTTCAGCCGGAATAGAGCGCTTTTACGTATACATCTTCCATCGGTAATATAATCGGAAAATCAGGAACATTTTAGTTAATTCTAATGAAAACACATTGATTTTTATCATTTGTATTGGAAACAACATTGTCATATGTCTTTTCTTGGATCTAAATAATACGAAACCTCGCTTTATGATTCGAAGTTAAAATCCTCAAATTTGGTATAATAGTGACTTTTTTCACGTTTTTCATGTAGTTTGATATTACGTTAATATATTCATTTTTACCAATATTTCGATACTCTTTCATGTAGTATCACGATATGTGATTTGGCCTTCATATCTCAGATTTTCGCATAATATTGCATTTTAAGCAAGTTTTCTTGCATTGTGTTTCGTACTAAACATCATCGAATTTAGCAATATTTTGACGTTTATCATCCCCTTTTCCTGTAAGTGATTTAAACAAAATATCATCGAATTAGGCAATATTTTGCCGTTTTTAAATGTTTTTGTGAATTTCCAGTTTATTTGTATTAATTCATTAAATATACGATAAAAATGATACACACACGTAATTGATTTGATAATAACCTTAAATACTTCATTTTCAATCATCTATTTGTTTCTCGTTGAAATACTGAGTAAGATATTGAAAAGGGGAGAAGTTCGGTTTTTATTGCATATATCGACGTTTCAACCGGAATAGAGTGGTTTAACGTATACATCTTCCATCGGTAATATAAACGGAAAATCAGGAACATTTTAGATAATTCTAATGAAAACACATTGATTTTTATTTTTTGTATTGGAAACAACATTGTCATATGTCTTTTCTTACATCTAAATAATACGAAACGTCGCTTTATGATTTGAAGTTAAAATCCTCAAATTTGGTATAATAGTGACTTTTTTCACGTTTTTCATGTAGTTTGATATTACGTAAATATATTCATTTTTACCAATATTTCGATACTATTTCATGTAGTATCACGATATGTGATTTGGCCTCAATATCTCAGATTTTCGAATAATATTGCATTTTAAGCAAGTTTTCTTGCATTTTGTTTCGTACTAAACATCATCGAATTTAGCAATATTTTGACGTTTATCATCCCCTTTTCCTTTATGTGATTTAAACAAAATATCATCGAATTATGCAATATTTTGCCGTTTTTCAACGTTTTTGTGAATTTTCAGTTTATTGTTGTTAATTAATTAAATATACGATAAAAATGATGCAAACACGTAATTGATTAGAAATTAACCATAAATACCTCATTTTCAATCAACTATTTGCTTCTCGTTAAAATACTGAGTAAGATATTGAAAAGGGGAGAAATTCGGTTTTTATTGCATATATCGACGTTTCAGCCGGAATAGAGCGCTTTTACGTATACATCTTCCATCGGAAATATAATCGGAAAATCAGGAACATTTTAGTTAATTCTAATGAAAACACATTGATTTTTATCATTTGTATTGGAAACAACATTGTCATATGTATTTTCTTGGATCTAAATAATACGAAACCTCGCTTTATGATTCGAAGTTAAAATCCTCAAATTTGGTATAATAGTGACTTTTTTCACGTTTTTCATGTAGTTTGATATTACGTTAATATATTCATTTTTACCAATATTTCGATACTCTTTCATGTAGTATCACGATATGTGATTTGGCCTTCATATCTCAGATTTTCGCATAATATTGCATTTTAAGCAAGTTTTTTTGCATTGTGTTTCGTACTAAACATCATCGAATTTAGCAATATTTTGACGTTTATAATCCCCTTTTCCTGTTAGTGATTTAAACAAAATATCATCGAATTAGGCAATATTTTGCCGTTTTTAAATGTTTTTGTGAATTTCCAGTTTATTTGTATTAATTCATTAAATATACGATAAAAATGATACACACACGTAATTGATTTGATAATAACCTTAAATACTTCATTTTCAATCATCTATTTGTTTCTCGTTGAAATACTGAGTAAGATATTGAAAAGGGGAGAAGTTCGGTTTTTATTGCATATATCGACGTTTCAACCGGAATAGAGTGGTTTAACGTATACATCTTCCATCGGTAATATAAACGGAAAATCAGGAACATTTTAGATAATTCTAATGAAAACACATTGATTTTTATTTTTTGTATTGGAAACAACATTGTCATATGTCTTTTCTTGCATCTAAATAATACGAAATGTCGCTTTATGATTTGAAGTTAAAATCCTCAAATTTGGTATAATAGTGACTTTTTTCACGTTTTTCATGTAGTTTGATATTACGTAAATATATTCATTTTTACCAATATTTCGATACTATTTCATGTAGTATCACGATATGTGATTTGGCCTCAATATCTCAGATTTTCGCATAATATTGTATTTTAAGCAAGTTTTCTTGCATTTTGTTTCGTACTAAACATCATCGAATTTAGCAATATTTTGACGTTTATTATCCCCTTTTCCTTTATGTGATTTAAACAAAATATCATAGAATTATGCAATATTTTGCCGTTTTTCAACGTTTTTGTGAATTTTCAGTTTATTGTTGTTAATTGATTATATATACGATAAAAATGATGCAAACACATAATTGATTAGAAATTAACCATAAATACCTCATTTTCAATCAACTATTTGTTTCTCGTTAAAATACTGAGTAAGATATTGAAAAGGGGAGAAGTTCGGTTTTTATTGCATATATCGACGTTTCAGCCGGAATAGAGCGCTTTTACGTATACATCTTCCATCGGTAATATAATCGGAAAATCAGGAACATTTTAATTAATTCTAATGAAAACACATTGATTTTTATCATTTGTATTGGAAACAACATTGTCATATGTCTTTTCTTGGATCTAAATAATACGAAACCTCGCTTTATGATTCGAAGTTAAAATCCTCAAATTTGGTATAATAGTGACTTTTTTCACGTTTTTCATGTAGTTTGATATTACGTTAATATATTCATTTTTACCAATATTTCGATACTCTTTCATGTAGTATCACGATATGTGATTTGGCCTTCATATCTCAGATTTTCGCATAATATTGCATTTTAAGCAAGTTTTCTTGCATTGTGTTTCGTACTAAACATCATCGAATTTAGCAATATTTTGACGTTTATAATCCCCTTTTCCTGTAAGTGATTTAAACAAAATATCATCGAATTAGGCAATATTTTGCCGTTTTTAAATGTTTTTGTGAATTTCCAGTTTATTTGTATTAATTCATTAAATATACGATAAAAATGATACACACACGTAATTGATTTGATAATAACCTTAAATACTTCATTTTCAATCATCTATTTGTTTCTCGTTGAAATACTGAGTAAGATATTGAAAAGGGGAGAAGTTCGGTTTTTATTGCATATATCGACGTTTCAACCGGAATAGAGTGGTTTAACGTATACATCTTCCATCGGTAATATAAACGGAAAATCAGGAACATTTTAGATAATTCTAATGAAAACACATTGATTTTTATTTTTTGTATTGGAAACAACATTGTCATATGTCTTTTCTTACATCTAAATAATACGAAACGTCGCTTTATGATTTGAAGTTAAAATCCTCAAATTTGGTATAATAGTGACTTTTTTCACGTTTTTCATGTAGTTTGATATTACGTAAATATATTCATTTTTACCAATATTTCGATACTATTTCATGTAGTATCACGATATGTGATTTGGCCTCAATATCTCAGATTTTCGAATAATATTGCATTTTAAGCAAGTTTTCTTGCATTTTGTTTCGTACTAAACATCATCGAATTTAGCAATATTTTGACGTTTATCATCCCCTTTTCCTTTATGTGATTTAAACAAAATATCATCGAATTATGCAATATTTTGCCGTTTTTCAACGTTTTTGTGAATTTTCAGTTTATTGTTGTTAATTAATTAAATATACGATAAAAATGATGCAAACACGTAATTGATTAGAAATTAACCATAAATACCTCATTTTCAATCAACTATTTGTTTCTCGTTAAAATACTGAGTAAGATATTGAAAAGGGGAGAAGTTCGGTTTTTATTGCATATATCGACGTTTCAGCCGGAATAGAGCAGTTTTACGTATACATCTTCCATCGGTAATATAAACGGAAAATCAGGAACATTTTAGTTAATTCTAATGAAAACACATTGATTTTTATCATTTGTATTGGAAACAACATTGTCATATGTCTTTTCTTGGATATAAATAATACGACACGTCGCTTTATGATTCGAAGTTAAAATCCTCAAATTTGGTATAATAGTGACTTTTTTCACGTTTTTCATGTAGTTTGATATTACGTAAATATATTCATTTATACAATATTTCGATACTATTTCATGTAGTATCACGATATGTGATTTGGCCTCCATATCTCAGATTTTCGCATAATATTGCATTTTAAGCAAGTTTTCTTGCATTTTGTTTCGTACTAAACATCATCGAATTTAGCAATATTTTGACGTTTATCATCCCCTTTTCCTTTATGTGATTTAAACAAAATATCATCGAATTATGCAATATTTTGCCGTTTTTCAACGTTTTTGTGAATTTTCAGTTTATTGTTGTTAATTAATTAAATATACGATAAAAATGATGAAAACATGTAATTGATTAGAAATTAACGATAAATACCTCATTTTCAATCAACTATTTGCTTCTCGTTAAAATACTGAGTAAGATATTGAAAAGGGGAGAAGTTCGGTTTTTATTGCATATATCGACGTTTCAGCCGGAATAGAGCAGTTTTACGTGTACATCTTCCATCGGTAATATATATACGAAAAATCAGGAACATTTTATTTAATTCTAATGAAAACACATTGATTTTTAATATTTGTATTGGAAACAACATTGTCATATGTCTTTTCTTGGATCTAAATAATACGACACATCGCTTTATGATTCGAAGTTAAAATCCTCAAATTTGGTATAATAGTGACTTTTTTTCACGTTTTTCATGTAGTTTGATATTATGTAAATATATTCATTTATACCAATATTTCGATACTATTTCATGTAGTATCACGATATGTGATTTGGCCTCCATATCTCAGATTTTCGCATAATATTGCATTTTAAGCAAGTTTTCTTGCATTTTGTTTCGTACTAAACATCATCGAATTTAGCAATATTTTGACGTTTATCATCCCCTTTTCCTGTAAGTGATTTAAACAAAATATCATCGAATTAGGCAATATTTTGCCGTTTTTAAACGTTTTTGTGAATTTTCAGTTTATTGGTATTAATTCATTAAATGTACGATATAAATGACACAAACACGTAATTGATTTGATAATAACCTTAAATACTTCATTTTCAATCATCTATTTGTTTCTCGTTGAAATACTGAGTAAGATATTGAAAAGGGGAGAAGTTCGGTTTTTATTGCATATATCGACGTTTCAACCGGAATAGAGTGGTTTAACGTATACATCTTCCATCGGTAATATAAACGGAAAATCAGGAACATTTTAGATAATTCTAATGAAAACACATTGATTTTTATTTTTTGTATTGGAAACAACATTGTCATATGTCTTTTCTTACATCTAAATAATACGAAACGTCGCTTTATGATTTGAAGTTAAAATTCTCAAATTTGGTATAATAGTGACTTTTTTCACGTTTTTCATGTAGTTTGATATTACGTAAATATATTCATTTTTACCAATATTTCGATACTATTTCATGTAGTATCACGATATGTGATTTGGCCTCAATATCTCAGATTTTCGAATAATATTGCATTTTAAGCAAGTTTTCTTGCATTTTGTTTCGTACTAAACATCATCGAATTTAGCAATATTTTGACGTTTATCATCCCCTTTTCCTTTATGTGATTTAAACAAAATATCATCGAATTATGCAATATTTTGCCGTTTTTCAACGTTTTTGTGAATTTTCAGTTTATTGTTGTTAATTAATTAAATATACGATAAAAATGATGCAAACACGTAATTGATTAGAAATTAACCATAAATACCTCATTTTCAATCAACTATTTGTTTCTCGTTAAAATACTGAGTAAGATATTGAAAAGGGGAGAAGTTCGGTTTTTATTGCATATATCGACGTTTCAGCCGGAATAGAGCAGTTTTACGTATACATCTTCCATCGGTAATATAAACGGAAAATCAGGAACATTTTAGTTAATTCTAATGAAAACACATTGATTTTTATCATTTGTATTGGAAACAACATTGTCATATGTCTTTTCTTGGATATAAATAATACGACACGTCGCTTTATGATTCGAAGTTAAAATCCTCAAATTTGGTATAATAGTGACTTTTTTCACGTTTTTCATGTAGTTTGATATTACGTAAATATATTCATTTATACAATATTTCGATACTATTTCATGTAGTATCACGATATGTGATTTGGCCTCCATATCTCAGATTTTCGCATAATATTGCATTTTAAGCAAGTTTTCTTGCATTTTGTTTCGTACTAAACATCATCGAATTTAGCAATATTTTGACGTTTATCATCCCCTTTTCCTTTATGTGATTTAAACAAAATATCATCGAATTATGCAATATTTTGCCGTTTTTCAACGTTTTTGTGAATTTTCAGTTTATTGTTGTTAATTAATTAAATATACGATAAAAATGATGCAAACACGTAATTGATTAGAAATTAACGATAAATACCTCATTTTCAATCAACTATTTGCTTCTCGTTAAAATACTGAGTAAGATATTGAAAAGGGGAGAAGTTCGGTTTTTATTGCATATATCGACGTTTCAGCCGGAATAGAGCAGTTTTACGTGTACATCTTCCATCGGTAATATATACGAAAAATCAGGAACATTTTATTTAATTCTAATGAAAACACATTGATTTTTAATATTTGTATTGGAAACAACATTGTCATATGTCTTTTCTTGGATCTAAATAATACGACACATCGCTTTATGATTCGAAGTTAAAATCCTCAAATTTGGTATAATAGTGACTTTTTTTCACGTTTTTCATGTAGTTTGATATTATGTAAATATATTCATTTATACCAATATTTCGATACTATTTCATGTAGTATCACGATATGTGATTTGGCCTCCATATCTCAGATTTTCGCATAATATTGCATTTTAAGCAAGTTTTCTTGCATTTTGTTTCGTACTAAACATCATCGAATTTAGCAATATTTTGACGTTTATCATCCCCTTTTCCTGTAAGTGATTTAAACAAAATATCATCGAATTAGGCAATATTTTGCCGTTTTTAAACGTTTTTGTGAATTTTCAGTTTATTGGTATTAATTCATTAAATGTACGATATAAATGACACAAACACGTAATTGATTTGATAATAACCTTAAATACTTCATTTTCAATCATCTATTTGTTTCTCGTTGAAATACTGAGTAAGATATTGAAAAGGGGAGAAGTTCGGTTTTTATTGCATATATCGACGTTTCAACCGGAATAGAGTGGTTTAACGTATACATCTTCCATCGGTAATATAAACGGAAAATCAGGAACATTTTAGATAATTCTAATGAAAACACATTGATTTTTATTTTTTGTATTGGAAACAACATTGTCATATGTCTTTTCTTACATCTAAATAATACGAAACGTCGCTTTATGATTTGAAGTTAAAATTCTCAAATTTGGTATAATAGTGACTTTTTTCACGTTTTTCATGTAGTTTGATATTACGTAAATATATTCATTTTTACCAATATTTCGATACTATTTCATGTAGTATCACGATATGTGATTTGGCCTCAATATCTCAGATTTTCGAATAATATTGCATTTTAAGCAAGTTTTCTTGCATTTTGTTTCGTACTAAACATCATCGAATTTAGCAATATTTTGACGTTTATCATCCCCTTTTCCTTTATGTGATTTAAACAAAATATCATCGAATTATGCAATATTTTGCCGTTTTTCAACGTTTTTGTGAATTTTCAGTTTATTGTTGTTAATTAATTAAATATACGATAAAAATGATGCAAACACGTAATTGATTAGAAATTAACCATAAATACCTCATTTTCAATCAACTATTTGTTTCTCGTTAAAATACTGAGTAAGATATTGAAAAGGGGAGAAGTTCGGTTTTTATTGCATATATCGACGTTTCAGCCGGAATAGAGCAGTTTTACGTATACATCTTCCATCGGTAATATAAACGGAAAATCAGGAACATTTTAGTTAATTCTAATGAAAACACATTGATTTTTATCATTTGTATTGGAAACAACATTGTCATATGTCTTTTCTTGGATATAAATAATACGACACGTCGCTTTATGATTCGAAGTTAAAATCCTCAAATTTGGTATAATAGTGACTTTTTTCACGTTTTTCATGTAGTTTGATATTACGTAAATATATTCATTTATACAATATTTCGATACTATTTCATGTAGTATCACGATATGTGATTTGGCCTCCATATCTCAGATTTTCGCATAATATTGCATTTTAAGCAAGTTTTCTTGCATTTTGTTTCGTACTAAACATCATCGAATTTAGCAATATTTTGACGTTTATCATCCCCTTTTCCTTTATGTGATTTAAACAAAATATCATCGAATTATGCAATATTTTGCCGTTTTTCAACGTTTTTGTGAATTTTCAGTTTATTGTTGTTAATTAATTAAATATACGATAAAAATGATGCAAACACGTAATTGATTAGAAATTAACGATAAATACCTCATTTTCAATCAACTATTTGCTTCTCGTTAAAATACTGAGTAAGATATTGAAAAGGGGAGAAGTTCGGTTTTTATTGCATATATCGACGTTTCAGCCGGAATAGAGCAGTTTTACGTGTACATCTTCCATCGGTAATATATACGAAAAATCAGGAACATTTTATTTAATTCTAATGAAAACACATTGATTTTTAATATTTGTATTGGAAACAACATTGTCATATGTCTTTTCTTGGATCTAAATAATACGACACATCGCTTTATGATTCGAAGTTAAAATCCTCAAATTTGGTATAATAGTGACTTTTTTTCACGTTTTTCATGTAGTTTGATATTACGTAAATATATTCATTTATACCAATATTTCGATACTATTTCATGTAGTATCACGATATGTGATTTGGCCTCCATATCTCAGATTTTCGCATAATATTGCATTTTAAGCAAGTTTTCTTGCATTTTGTTTCGTACTAAACATCATCGAATTTAGCAATATTTTGACGTTTATCATCCCCTTTTCCTGTAAGTGATTTAAACAAAATATCATCGAATTAGGCAATATTTTGCCGTTTTTAAACGTTTTTGTGAATTTTCAGTTTATTGGTATTAATTCATTAAATATACGATATAAATGATACAAACACGTAATTGATTAGATAATAACCTTAAATACTTCATTTTCAATCAACTATTTGTTTCTCGTTGAAATACTGAGTAAGATATTGAAAAGGGAATAAGTTAGGTTTATATTGCATATATCAACGTTTCAACCGGAACAGCGCTGTTTTACGTGTACATCTTCCATCGGTAATATAAACGGAAAATCAGGAACATTTTAGTTAATTCTAATGTAAACACATTGATTTTTATCTTTTGTATTGGAAACAACATTGTCATATGTCTTTTCTTGAATCTAAATAATACGTCACGTCGCTTTATGATTCGAAGTTAAAATCCTCAAATTTGGTATAATAGTGACTTTCTTCACGTTTTTCCTGTAGTTTGATATTACGTGAGTTGTAGTTTGATATATTCATTTTTACCAATATTCCGATACTATTTCATGTAGTATCACGATATGTGATTTGGCCTCCATATCTCAGATTCTCGCATAATATTGCATTTTAAGCAAGTTTTCTTGCATTTTGTTTCGTACTAAACATCATCGAATTTAGCAATATTTTGACGTTTATCATCCCCTTTTCCTTTATGTGATTTAAACAAAATGTTGTCGAATTAAGCAATATTTTGCCGTTTTTAAACGTTTTTGTGAGTTTTCAGTTTATTGTTGTTAATTTATTAAATATACGATAAAAATGATGCAAACACGTAATTGATTAGAAATTAACCATAAATACCTCATTTTCAACCAACTACTTGTTTCTCGTTAAAATACTGAGTAAGATCTAAATCTTAATAAAGATCTAAGTAAAAGGGGAGAAGTTCGGTTTTTATTGTATATATTGACGTTTCAGCCGGAATAGAGCAGTTTTACGTATACATCTTCCATCGGTAATATAAACGGAAAATCAGGAACATTTTAGTTAATTCTAATGAAAACACATTGATTTTTATCATTTGTATTGGAAACAACATTGTCATATGTCTTTTCTTAGATCTAAATAATACGAAACCACCCTTTATAATTTGAAGTTAAAATCCTCAAATTTGGTATAATAGTGACTTTTTTCACGTTTTTAATGTAGTTTGATATTACGTAAATATATTCATTTTTACCAATATTTCGATACTATTTCATGTTGTATCACGATATGTGATTTGCCTTCATATCTCAGATATTCGCATAATATTGCATTTTAAGCAAGTTTTCTTGCATTTTGTTTCGTACTAAACATCATCGATTTTAGCAATATTTTGACGTTTATCATCCCCTTTTCCTGTAAGTGATTTAAACAAAATATCATCGAATTAGGCAATATTTTGCCGTTTTAAAAGTTTTTGTGAATTTTCAGTTTATTGGTATTAATTCATTAAATATACGATATAAATGATACAAACACGTAATTGATTAGATAATAACCTTAAATACTTAATTTTCAATCAACTATTTGTTTCTCGTTGAAATACTGAGTAAGATATTGAAAAGGGGAGAAGTTCGGTTTATATTGCATATATCAACGTTTCAACCGGAACAGCGCGGTTTTACGTGTACATCTTCCAGCGGTAATATAAACGGAAAATCAGGAACATTTTAGTTAATTCTAATGTAAACACATTGATTTTTATCTTTTGTATTGGAAACAACATTGTCATATGTCTTTTCTAGGATCTAAATAATACGAAACCTCGCTTTATGATTCGAAGTTAAAATCCTCAAATTTGGTATAATAGTGACTTTTTTCACGTTTTTCATGTAGTTTGATATTACGTAAATATATTCATTTTTACCAAAATTTCGATACTATTTCATGTAGTATCACGATATGTGATTTGGCCTCAATATCTCAGATTTTCGCATAATATTGCATTTTAAGCATTTTAAGCAAGTTTTCTTGCATTTTGTTTCGTACTAAACATCATCGAATTTAGCAATATTTTGACGTTTATAATCCCCTTTTCCTGTAAGTGATTTAAACAAAATATCATCGAATTAGGCAATATTTTGCCGTTTTTAAATGTTTTTGTGAATTTCCAGTTTATTTGTATTAATTCATTAAATATACGATAAAAATGATACACACACGTAATTGATTTGATAATAACCTTAAATACTTCATTTTCAATCATCTATTTGTTTCTCGTTGAAATACTGAGTAAGATATTGAAAAGGGGAGAAGTTCGGTTTTTATTGCACATATCGACGTTTCAACCGGAATAGAGTGGTTTAACGTATACATCTTCCATCGGTAATATAAACGGAAAATCAGGAACATTTTAGATAATTCTAATGAAAACACATTGATTTTTATTTTTTGTATTGGAAACAACATTGTCATATGTCTTTTCTTACATCTAAATAATACGAAACGTCGCTTTATGATTTGAAGTTAAAATCCTCAAATTTGGTATAATAGTGACTTTCTTCACGTTTTTCCTGTAGTTTGATATTACGTGAGTTGTAGGTTGATATATTCATTTTTACCAATATTTCGATACTATTTCATGTAGTATCACGATATGTGATTTGGCCTCCATATCTCAGATTCTCGCATAATATTGCATTTTAAGCAAGTTTTCTTGCATTTTGTTTCGTACTAAACATCATCGAATTTAGCAATATTTTGACGTTTATCATCCCCTTTTCCTTTATGTGATTTAAACAAAATGTCATCGAATTAGGCAATATTTTGCCGTTTTTAAACGTTTTTGTGAGATTTCAGTTTATTGTTGTTAATTTATTAAATATACGATAAAAATGATGCAAACACGTAATTGATTAGAAATTAACCATAAATACCTCATTTTCAACCAACTACTTGTTTCTCGTTAAAATACTGAGTAAGATCTAAATCTTAATAAAGATCTAAGTAAAAGGGGAGAAGTTCGGTTTTTATTGCATATATTGACGTTTCAGCCGGAATAGAGCAGTTTTACGTGTACATCTTCCATCGGTAATATAAACGGAAAATCAGGAACATTTTAGTTAATTCTAATGAAAACACATTGATTTTTATCATTTGTATTGGAAACAACATTGTCATATGTCTTTTCTTGGATCTAAATAATACGAAACCACGCTTTATAATTTGAAGTTAAAATCCTCAAATTTGGTATAATAGTGACTTTTTTCACGTTTTTAATGTAGTTTGATATTACGTAAATATATTCATTTTTACCAATATTTCGATACTATTTCATGTTGTATCACGATATGTGATTTGCCTTCATATCTCAGATATTCGCATAATATTGCATTTTAAGCAAGTTTTCTTGCATTTTGTTTCGTACTAAACATCATCGATTTTAGCAATATTTTGACGTTTATCATCCCCTTTTCCTGTAAGTGATTTAAACAAAATATCATCGAATTAGGCAATATTTTGCAGTTTTTAAACGTTTTTGTGAATTTTCAGTTTATTGGTATTAATTCATTAAATATACGATATAAATGATACAAACACGTAATTGATTAGATAATAACCTTAAATACTTCATTTTCAATCAACTATTTGTTTCTCGTTGAAATACTGAGTAAGATATTGAAAAGGGGAGAAGTTCGGTTTATATTGCATATATCAACGTTTCAACCGGAACAGCGCGGTTTTACGTGTACATCTTCCATCGGTAATATAAACGGAAAGTCAGGAACATTTTAGTTAATTCTAATGTAAACACATTGATTTTTATCTTTTGTATTGGAAACAACATTGTCATATGTCTTTTCTAGGATCTAAATAATACGAAACCTCGCTTTATGATTCGAAGTTAAAATCCTCAAATTTGGTATAATAGTGACTTTTTTCACGTTTTTCATGTAGTTTGATATTACGTTAATATATTCATTTTTACCAATATTTCGATACTCTTTCATGTAGTATCACGATATGTGATTTGGCCTTCATATCTCAGATTTTCGCATAATATTGCATTTTAAGCAAGTTTTCTTGCATTTTGTTTCGTACTAAACATCATCGAATTTAGCAATATTTTGACGTTTATCATCCCCTTTTCCTTTATGTGATTTAAACAAAATATCATCGAATTATGCAATATTTTGCCGTTTTCAACGCTTTTGTGAATTTTCAGTTTATTGTTGTTAATTAATTAAATATACGATAAAAATGATGCAAACACGTAATTGATTAGAAATTAACCATATATACCTCATTTTCAATCAACTATTTGTTTCTCGTTAAAATACTGAGTAAGATATTGAGAAGGGGAGAAGTTCGGTTTTTATTGCATATATCGACGTTTCAGCCGGAATAGAGCAGTTTTACGTGTACATCTTCCATCGGTAATATAAACGGAAAATCAGGAACATTTTAGTTAATTCTAATGAAAACACATTCATTTTTAATATTTGTATTGGAAACAACATTGTCATATGTCTTTTCTTGGATCTAAATAATACGACACATCGCTTTATGATTCGAATTTAAAATCCTCAAATTTGGTATCATAGTGACTTTTTTTCACGTTTTTCATGTAGTTTGATATTACGTAAATATATTCATTTATACCAATATTTCGATACTATTTCATGTAGTATCACGATATGTGATTTGGCCTCCATATCTCAGATTTTCGCATAATATTGCATTTTAAGCAAGTTTTCTTGCATTTTGTTTCGTACTAAACATCATCGAATTTAGCAATATTTTGACGTTTATCATCCCCTTTTCCTTTATGTGGTTTAAACAAAATATCATCGAATTATGCAATATTTTGCCGTTTTTCAACGTTTTTGTGAATTTTCAGTTTATTGTTGTTATTTAATTAAATATACGATAAAAATGATGCAAACACGTAATTGATTAGAAACTATCCATAAATACCTCATTTTCAATCAACTATTTGTTTTTCGTTAAAATACTGAGTAAGATATTGAAAAGGGGAGAAGTTCGGTTTTTATTGCATATATCGACGTTTCAGCTGGAATAGAGCGCTTTTACGTATACATCTTCCATCGGTAATATAAACGGAAAATCAGGAACATTTTAGTTAATTCTAATCAAAACACATTGATTTTTATCATTTGTATTGGAAACAACATTGTCATATGTCTTTTCTTGGATCTAAATAATACGAAACCTCGCTTTATGATTCAAAGTTAAAATCCTCAAATTTGGTATAATAGTGACTTTTTTCACGTTTTTCATGTAGTTTGATATTACGTTAATATATTCATTTTTACCAATATTTCGATACTCTTTCATGTAGTATCACGATATGTGATTTGGCCTTCATATCTCAGATTTTCGCATAATATTGCATTTTAAGCAAGTTTTCTTGCATTTTGTTTCGTACTAAACATCATCGAATTTAGCAATATTTTGACGTTTATCATCCCCTTTTCCTGTAAGTGATTTAAACAAAATATCATCGAATTATGCAATATTTTGCCGTTTTTCAACGTTTTTGTGAATTTTCAGTTTATTTGTATTAATTCATTAAATATACGATAAAAATTATACAAACACGTAATTGATTAGATAATAACCTTAAATACTTTATTTTCAATCTATTTGTTTCTCGTTGAAATACTGAGTAAGATATTGAAAAGGGGAGAAGTTCGGTTTATATTGCATATATCGACGTTTCAACCGGAATAGAGCAGTTTTACGTGTACATCTTCCATCGGTAATATAAACGGAAAATCAGGAACATTTTAGTTAATTCTAATGAAAACACATTGATTTTTATCATTTGTATTGGAAACAACATTGTCATATGTCTTTTCTTGGATCTAAATAATACGACACGTCGCTTTATGATTCGAAGTTAAAATCCTCAAATTTGGTATAATAGTGACTTTTTTCACGTTTTTCATGTAGTTTGATATTACGTAAATATATTCATTTATACCAATATTTCGATACTATTTCATGTAGTATCACGATATGTGATTTTGCCTCCATATCTCAGATTTTCGCATAATATTGCATTTTAAGCAAGTTTTCTTGCATTTTGTTTCGTACTAAATATCATCGAATTTAGCAATATTTTGACGTTTATCATCCCCTTTTCCTTTATGTGGTTTAAACAAAATATCATCGAATTATGCAATATTTTGCCGTTTTTCAACGTTTTTGTGAATTTTCAGTTTATTGTTGTTAATTAATTAAATATACGATAAAAATGATGCAAACACGTAATTGATTAGAAATTAACGATAAATACCTCATTTTCAACTATTTGCTTTTCGTTAAAATACTGAGTAAGATATTGAAAAGGGGAGAAGTTCGGTTTTTATTGCATATATCGACGTTTCAGCCGGAATAGAGCGCTTTTACGTATACATCTTCCATCGGTAATATAATCGGAAAATCAGGAACATTTTAGTTAATTCTAATGAAAACACATTGATATTTATCATTTGTATTGGAAACAACATTGTCATATGTCTTTTCTTGGATCTAAATAATACGAAACCTCGCTTTATGATTCGAAGTTAAAATCCTCAAATTTGGTATAATAGTGATTTTTTTAACGTTTTTCATGTAGTTTGATATTACGTTAATATATTCATTTTTACCAATATTTCGATACTCTTTCATGTAGTATCACGATATGTGATTTGGCCTTCATATCTCAGATTTTCGCATAATATTGCATTTTAAGCAAGTTTTCTTGCATTGTGTTTCGTACTAAACATCATCGAATTTAGCAATATTTCGACGTTTATCATCCCCTTTCCCTTTATGTGATTTAAACAAAATATCATCGAATTATGCAATATTTTGCCGTTTTTCAACGTTTTTGTGAATTTTCAGTTTATTGTTGTTAATTAATTAAATATACGATAAAAATGATGCAAACACGTAATTGATTAGAAATTAACGATAAATACCTCATTTTCAATCAACTATTTGCTTCTCGTTAAAATACTGAGTAAGATATTGAAAAGGGGAGAAGTTCGGTTTTTATTGCATATATCGACGTTTCAGCCGGTATAGAGCAGTTTTACGTGTACATTTTCCATCGGTAATATAAACGGAAAATCAGGAACATTTTAGTTAATTCTAATGAAAACACATTCATTTTTAATATTTGTATTGGAAACAACATTGTCATATGTCTTTTCTTGGATCTAAATAATACGACACATCACTTTATGATTCGAATTTAAAATCCTCAAATTTGGTATCATAGTGACTTTTTTTCACGTTTTTCATGTAGTTTGATATTACGTAAATATATTCATTTATACCAATATTTCGATACTATTTCATGTAGTATCACGATATGTGATTTGGCCTCCATATCTCAGATTTTCGCATAATATTGCATTTTAAGCAAGTTTTCTTGCATTTTGTTTCGTACTAAACATCATCGAATTTAGCAATATTTTGACGTTTATCATCCCCTTTTCCTTTATGTGGTTTAAACAAAATATCATCGAATTATGCAATATTTTGCCGTTTTTCAACGTTTTTGTGAATTTTCAGTTTATTGTTGTTATTTAATTAAATATACGATAAAAATGATGCAAACACGTAATTGATTAGAAACTATCCATAAATACCTCATTTTCAATCAACTATTTGTTTTTCGTTAAAATACTGAGTAAGATATTGAAAAGGGGAGAAGTTCGGTTTTTATTGCATATATCGACGTTTCAGCTGGAATAGAGCGCTTTTACGTATACATCTTCCATCGGTAATATAAACGGAAAATCAGGAACATTTTAGTTAATTCTAATCAAAACACATTGATTTTTATCATTTGTATTGGAAACAACATTGTCATATGTCTTTTCTTGGATCTAAATAATACGAAACCTCGCTTTATGATTCAAAGTTAAAATCCTCAAATTTGGTATAATAGTGACTTTTTTCACGTTTTTCATGTAGTTTGATATTACGTTAATATATTCATTTTTACCAATATTTCGATACTCTTTCATGTAGTATCACGATATGTGATTTGGCCTTCATATCTCAGATTTTCGCATAATATTGCATTTTAAGCAAGTTTTCTTGCATTTTGTTTCGTACTAAACATCATCGAATTTAGCAATATTTTGACGTTTATCATCCCCTTTTCCTGTAAGTGATTTAAACAAAATATCATCGAATTATGCAATATTTTGCCGTTTTTCAACGTTTTTGTGAATTTTCAGTTTATTTGTATTAATTCATTAAATATACGATAAAAATTATACAAACACGTAATTGATTAGATAATAACCTTAAATACTTTATTTTCAATCTATTTGTTTCTCGTTGAAATACTGAGTAAGATATTGAAAAGGGGAGAAGTTCGGTTTATATTGCATATATCGACGTTTCAACCGGAATAGAGCGGTTTTACGTGTACATCTTCCATCGGTAATATAAACGGAAAATCAGGAACATTTTAGTTAATTCTAATGTAAACACATTGATTTTTATCTTTTGTATTGGAAACAACATTGTCATATGTCTTTTCTAGGATCTAAATAATACGAAACCTCGCTTTATGATTCGAAGATAAAATCCTCAAATTTGGTATAATAGTGATTTTTTTCACGTTTTTCATGTAGTTTGATATTACGTTAATATATTCATTTTTACCAATATTTCGATACTCTTTCATGTAGTATCACGATATGTGATTTGGCCTTCATATCTCAGATTTTCGCATAATATTGCATTTTAAGCAAGTTTTCTTGCATTTTGTTTCGTACTAAACATCATCGAATTTAGCAATATTTTGACGTTTATCATCCCCTTTTCCTTTATGTGATTTAAACAAAATATCATCGAATTATGCAATATTTTGCCGTTTTCAACGTTTTTGTGAATTTTCAGTTTATTGTTGTTAATTAATTAAATATACGATAAAAATGATGCAAACACGTAATTGATTAGAAATTAACCATATATACCTCATTTTCAATCAACTATTTGTTTCTCGTTAAAATACTGAGTAAGATATTGAAAAGGGGAGAAGTTCGGTTTTTATTGCATATATCGACGTTTCAGCCGGAATAGAGCAGTTTTACGTATACATCTTCCATCGGTAATATAAACGGAAAATCAGGAACATTTTAGTTAATTCTAATGAAAACACATTGATTTTTATCATTTGTATTGGAAACAACATTGTCATATGTCTTTTCTTGGATCTAAATAATACGACACGTCGCTTTATGATTCGAAGTTAAAATCCTCAAATTTGGTATAATAGTGACTTTTTTCACGTTTTTCATGTAGTTTGATATTACGTAAATATATTCATTTATACCAATATTTCGATACTATTTCATGTAGTATCACGATATGTGATTTGGCCTCCATATCTCAGATTTTCGCATAATATTGCATTTTAAGCAAGTTTTCTTGCATTTTGTTTCGTACTAAACATCATCGAATTTAGCAATATTTTGACGTTTATCATCCCCTTTTCCTTTATGTGGTTTAAACAAAATATCATCGAATTATGCAATATTTTGCCGTTTTTCAACGTTTTTGTGAATTTTCAGTTTATTGTTGTTAATTAATTAAATATACGATAAAAATGATGCAAACACGTAATTGATTAGAAATTAACGATAAATACCTCATTTTCAACTATTTGCTTCTCGTTAAAATACTGAGTAAGATATTGAAAAGGGGAGAAGTTCGGTTTTTATTGCATATATCGACGTTTCAGCCGGAATAGAGCGCTTTTACGTATACATCTTCCATCGGTAATATAATAGGAAAATCAGGAACATTTTAGTTAATTCTAATGAAAACACATTGATTTTTATCATTTGTATTGGAAACAACATTGTCATATGTCTTTTCTTGGATCTAAATAATACGAAACCTCGCTTTATGATTCGAAGTTAAAATCCTCAAATTTGGTATAATAGTGACTTTTTTCACGTTTTTCATGTAGTTTGATATTACGTTAATATATTCATTTTTACCAATATTTCGATACTCTTTCATGTAGTATCACGATATGTGATTTGGCCTTCACATCTCAAATTTTCGCATAATATTGCATTTTAAGCAAGTTTTCTTGCATTGTGTTTCGTACTAAACATCATCGAATTTAGCAATATTTTGACGTTTATAATCCCCTTTTCCTGTAAGTGATTTAAACAAAATATCATCGAATTAGGCAATATTTTGCCGTTTTTAAATGTTTTTGTGAATTTCCAGTTTATTTGTATTAATTCATTAAATATACGATAAAAATGATACACACACGTAATTGATTTGATAATAACCTTAAATACTTCATTTTCAATCATCTATTTGTTTCTCGTTAAAATACTGAGTAAGATATTGAAAAGGGGAGAAGTTCGGTTTTTATTGCATATATCGACGTTTCAACCGGAATAGAGTGGTTTAACGTATACATCTTCCATCGGTAATATAAACGGAAAATCAGGAACATTTTAGATAATTCTAATGAAAACACATTGATTTTTATTTTTTGTATTGGAAACAACATTGTCATATGTCTTTTCTTACATCTAAATAATACGAAACGTCGCTTTATGATTTGAAGTTAAAATCCTCAAATTTGGTATAATAGTGACTTTTTTCACGTTTTTCATGTAGTTTGATATTACGTAAATATATTCATTTATACAATATTTCGATACTATTTCATGTAGTATCACGATATGTGATTTGGCCTCCATATCTCAGATTTTCGCATAATATTGCATTTTAAGCAAGTTTTCTTGCATTTTGTTTCGTACTAAACATCATCGAATTTAGCAATATTTTGACGTTTATCATCCCCTTTTCCTTTATGTGATTTAAACAAAATATCATCGAATTATGCAATATTTTGCCGTTTTTCAACGTTTTTGTGAATTTTCAGTTTATTGTTGTTAATTAATTAAATATACGATAAAAATGATGCAAACACGTAATTGATTAGAAATTAACGATAAATACCTCATTTTCAATCAACTATTTGCTTCTCGTTAAAATACTGAGTAAGCTATTGAAAAGGGGAGAAGTTCGGATTTTATTGCATATATCGACGTTTCAGCCGGAATAGAGCGCTTTTACGTATACATCTTCCATCGGTAATATAATCGGAAAATCAGGAACATTTTAGTTAATTCTAATGAAAACACATTGATATTTATCATTTGTATTGGAAACAACATTGTCATATGTCTTTTCTTGGATCTAAATAATACGAAACCTCGCTTTATGATTCGAAGTTAAAATCCTCAAATTTGGTATAATAGTGATTTTTTTAACGTTTTTCATGTAGTTTGATATTACGTTAATATATTCATTTTTACCAATATTTCGATACTCTTTCATGTAGTATCACGATATGTGATTTGGCCTTCATATCTCAGATTTTCGCATAATATTGCATTTTAAGCAAGTTTTCTTGCATTGTGTTTCGTACTAAACATCATCGAATTTAGCAATATTTCGACGTTTATCATCCCCTTTCCCTTTATGTGATTTATACAAAATATCATCGAATTATGCAATATTTTGCCGTTTTTCAACGTTTTTGTGAATTTTCAGTTTATTGTTGTTAATTAATTAAATATACGATAAAAATGATGCAAACACGTAATTGATTAGAAATTAACGATAAATACCTCATTTTCAATCAACTATTTGCTTCTCGTTAAAATACTGAGTAAGATATTGAAAAGGGGAGAAGTTCGGTTTTTATTGCATATATCGACGTTTCAGCCGGAATAGAGCAGTTTTACGTGTACATCTTCCATCGGTAATAAATACGAAAAATCAGGAACATTTTATTTAATTCTAATGAAAACACATTGATTTTTAATATTTGTATTGGAAACAACATTGTCATATGTCTTTTCTTGGATCTAAATAATACGACACATCGCTTTATGATTCGAAGTTAAAATCCTCAAATTTGGTATAATAGTGACTTTTTTTCACGTTTTTCATGTAGTTTGATATTACGTAAATATATTCATTTATACCAATATTTCGATACTATTTCATGTAGTATCACGATATGTGATTTGGCCTCCATATCTCAGATTTTCGCATAATATTGCATTTTAAACAAGTTTTCTTGCATTTTGTTTCGTACTAAACATCATCGAATTTAGCAATATTTTGACGTTTATCATCCCCTTTTCCTGTAAGTGATTTAAACAAAATATCATCGAATTAGGCAATATTTTGCCGTTTTTAAACGTTTTTGTGAATTTTCAGTTTATTGGTATTAATTCATTAAATATACGATATAAATGATACAAACACGTAATTGATTAGATAATAACCTTAAATACTTCATTTTCAATCAACTATTTGTTTCTCGTTGAAATACTGAGTAAGATATTGAAAAGGGAATAAGTTCGGTTTATATTGCATATATCAACGTTTCAAACGGGACAGCGCGGTTTTAAGTGTACATCTTCCATCGGTAATATAAACGGAAAATCAGGAACATTTTAGTTAATTCTAATGTAAACACATTGATTTTTATCTTTTGTATTGGAAACAACATTGTCATATGTCTTTTCTTGAATCTAAATAATACGTCACGTCGCTTTATGATTCGAAGTTAAAATCCTCAAATTTGGTATAATAGTGACTTTCTTCACGTTTTTCCTGTAGTTTGATATTACGTGAGTTGTAGTTTGATATATTCATTTTTACCAATATTTCGATACTATTTCATGTAGTATCACGATATGTGATTTGGCCTCCATATCTCAGATTCTCGCATAATATTGCATTTTAAGCAAGTTTTCTTGCATTTTGTTTCGTACTAAACATCATCGAATTTAGCAATATTTTGACGTTTATCATCCCCTTTTCCTTTATGTGATTTAAACAAAATGTCATCGAAATAAGCAATATTTTGCCGTTTTTAAACGTTTTTGTGAGTTTTCAGTTTATTGTTGTTAATTTATTAAATATACGATAAAAATGATGCAAACACGTAATTGATTAGAAATTAACCATAAATACCTCATTTTCAACCAACTACTTGTTTCTCGTTAAAATACTGAGTAAGATCTAAATCTTAATAAAGATCTAAGTAAAAGGGGAGAAGTTCGGTTTTTATTGTATATATTGACGTTTCAGCCGGAATAGAGCAGTTTTACGTGTACATCTTCCATCGGTAATATAAACGGAAAATCAGGAACATTTTAGTTAATTCTAATGAAAACACATTGATTTTTATCATTTGTATTGGAAACAACATTGTCATATGTCTTTTCTTGGATCTAAATAATACGAAACCACCCTTTATAATTTGAAGTTAAAATCCTCAAATTTGGTATAATAGTGACTTTTTTCACGTTTTTAATGTAGTTTGATATTACGTAAATATATTCATTTTTACCAATATTTCGATACTATTTCATGTTGTATCACGATATGTGATTTGCCTTCATATCTCAGATATTCGCATAATATTGCATTTTAAGCAAGTTTTCTTGCATTTTGTTTCGTACTAAACATCATCGATTTTAGCAATATTTTGACGTTTATCATCCCCTTTTCCTGTAAGTGATTTAAACAAAATATCATCGAATTAGGCAATATTTTGCCGTTTTTAAACGTTTTTGTGAATTTTCAGTTTATTGGTATTAATTCATTAAATATACGATATAAATGATACAAACACGTAATTGATTAGATAATAACCTTAAATACTTCATTTTCAATCAACTATTTGTTTCTCGTTGAAATACTGAGTAAGATATTGAAAAGGGGAGAAGTTCGGTTTATATTGCATATATCAACGTTTCAACCGGAACAGCGCGGTTTTACGTGTACATCTTCCATCGGTAATATAAACGGAAAATCAGGAACATTTTAGTTAATTCTAATGTAAACACATTGATTTTTATCTTTTGTATTGGAAACAACATTGTCATATGTCTTTTCTAGGATCTAAATAATACGAAACCTCGCTTTATGATTCGAAGTTAAAATCCTCAAATTTGGTATAATAGTGACTTTTTTCACGTTTTTCATGTAGTTTGATATTACGTAAATATATTCATTTTTACCAATATTTCGATACTATTTCATGTAGTATCACGATATGTGATTTGGCCTCAATATCTCAGATTTTCGCATAATATTGCATTTTAAGCATTTTAAGCAAGTTTTCTTGCATTTTGTTTCGTACTAAACATCATCGAATTTAGCAATATTTTGACGTTTATAATCCCCTTTTCCTGTAAGTGATTTAAACAAAATATCATCGAATTAGGCAATATTTTGCCGTTTTTAAATGTTTTTGTGAATTTCCAGTTTATTTGTATTAATTCATTAAATATACGATAAAAATGATACACACACGTAATTGATTTGATAATAACCTTAAATACTTCATTTTCAATCATCTATTTGTTTCTCGTTGAAATACTGAGTAAGATATTGAAAAGGGGAGAAGTTCGGTTTTTATTGCATATATCGACGTTTCAACCGGAATAGAGTGGTTTAACGTATACATCTTCCATCGGTAATATAAACGGAAAATCAGGAACATTTTAGATAATTCTAATGAAAACACATTGATTTTTATTTTTTGTATTGGAAACAACATTGTCATATGTCTTTTCTTACATCTAAATTATACGAAACGTCGCTTTATGATTTGAAGTTAAAATCCTCAAATTTGGTATAATAGTGACTTTTTTCACGTTTTTCATGTAGTTTGATATTACGTAAATATATTCATTTTTACCAATATTTCGATACTATTTCATGTAGTATCACGATATGTGATTTGGCCTCAATATCTCAGATTTTCGAATAATATTGCATTTTAAGCAAGTTTTCTTGCATTTTGTTTCGTACTAAACATCATCGAATTTAGCAATATTTTGACGTTTATCATCCCCTTTTCCTTTATGTGATTTAAACAAAATATCATCGAATTATGCAATATTTTGCCGTTTTTCAACGTTTTTGTGAATTTTCAGTTTATTGTTGTTAATTAATTAAATATACGATAAAAATGATGCAAACACGTAATTGATTAGAAATTAACCATAAATACCTCATTTTCAATTAACTATTTGTTTCTCGTTAAAATACTGAGTAAGATATTGAAAAGGGGAGAAGTTCGGTTTTTATTGCATATATCGACGTTTCAGCCGGAATAGAGCAGTTTTACGTATACATCTTCCATCGGTAATATAAACGGAAAATCAGGAACATTTTAGTTAATTCTAATGAAAACACATTGATTTTTATCATTTGTATTGGAAACAACATTGTCATATGTCTTTTCTTGGATATAAATAATACGACACGTCGCTTTATGATTCGAAGTTAAAATCCTCAAATTTGGTATAATAGTGACTTTTTTCACGTTTTTCATGTAGTTTGATATTACGTAAATATATTCATTTATACAATATTTCGATACTATTTCATGTAGTATCACGATATGTGATTTGGCCTCCATATCTCAGATTTTCGCATAATATTGCATTTTAAGCAAGTTTTCTTGCATTTTGTTTCGTACTAAACATCATCGAATTTAGCAATATTTTGACGTTTATCATCCCCTTTTCCTTTATGTGATTTAAACAAAATATCATCGAATTATGCAATATTTTGCCGTTTTTCAACGTTTTTGTGAATTTTTAGTTTATTGTTGTTAATTAATTAAATATACGATAAAAATGATGCAAACACGTAATTGATTAGAAATTAACGATAAATACCTCATTTTCAATCAACTATTTGCTTCTCGTTAAAATACTGAGTAAGATATTGAAAAGGGGAGAAGTTCGGTTTTTATTGCATATATCGACGTTTCAGCCGGAATAGAGCAGTTTTACGTGTACATCTTCCATCGGTAATATATACGAAAAATCAGGAACATTTTATTTAATTCTAATGAAAACACATTGATTTTTAATATTTGTATTGGAAACAACATTGTCATATGTCTTTTCTTGGATCTAAATAATACGACACATCGCTTTATGATTCGAAGTTAAAATCCTCAAATTTGGTATAATAGTGACTTTTTTTCACGTTTTTCATGTAGTTTGATATTACGTAAATATATTCATTTATACCAATATTTCGATACTATTTCATGTAGTATCACGATATGTGATTTGGCCTCCATATCTCAGATTTTCGCATAATATTGCATTTTAAGCAAGTTTTCTTGCATTTTGTTTCGTACTAAACATCATCGAATTTAGCAATATTTTGACGTTTATCATCCCCTTTTCCTGTAAGTGATTTAAACAAAATATCATCGAATTAGGCAATATTTTGCCGTTTTTAAACGTTTTTGTGAATTTTCAGTTTATTGGTATTAATTCATTAAATATACGATATAAATGATACAAACACGTAATTGATTTGATAATAACCTTAAATACTTCATTTTCAATCATCTATTTGTTTCTCGTTGAAATACTGAGTAAGATATTGAAAAGGGGAGAAGTTCGGTTTTTATTGCATATATCGACGTTTCAACCGGAATAGAGTGGTTTAACGTATACATCTTCCATCGGTAATATAAACGGAAAATCAGGAACATTTTAGATAATTCTAATGAAAACACATTGATTTTTATTTTTTGTATTGGAAACAACATTGTCATATGTCTTTTCTTACATCTAAATAATACGAAACGTCGCTTTATGATTTGAAGTTAAAATCCTCAAATTTGGTATAATAGTGACTTTTTTCACGTTTTTCATGTAGTTTGATATTACGTAAATATATTCATTTTTACCAATATTTCGATACTATTTCATGTAGTATCACGATATGTGATTTGGCCTCAATATCTCAGATTTTCGAATAATATTGCATTTTAAGCAAGTTTTCTTGCATTTTGTTTCGTACTAAACATCATCGAATTTAGCAATATTTTGACGTTTATCATCCCCTTTTCCTTTATGTGATTTAAACAAAATATCATCGAATTATGCAATATTTTGCCGTTTTTCAACGTTTTTGTGAATTTTCAGTTTATTGTTGTTAATTAATTAAATATACGATAAAAATGATGCAAACACGTAATTGATTAGAAATTAACCATAAATACCTCATTTTCAATCAACTATTTGTTTCTCGTTAAAATACTGAGTAAGATATTGAAAAGGGGAGAAGTTCGGTTTTTATTGCATATATCGACGTTTCAGCCGGAATAGAGCAGTTTTACGTGTACATCTTCCATCGGTAATATATACGAAAAATCAGGAACATTTTATTTAATTCTAATGAAAACACATTGATTTTTAATATTTGTATTGGAAACAACATTGTCATATGTCTTTTCTTGGATCTAAATAATACGACACATCGCTTTATGATTCGAAGTTAAATTCCTCAAATTTGGTATAATAGTGACTTTTTTTCACGTTTTTCATGTAGTTTGATATTACGTAAATATATTCATTTATACCAATATTTCGATACTATTTCATGTAGTATCACGATATGTGATTTGGCCTCCATATCTCAGATTTTCGCATAATATTGCATTTTAAGCAAGTTTTCTTGCATTTTGTTTCGTACTAAACATCATCGAATTTAGCAATATTTTGACGTTTATCATCCCCTTTTCCTGTAAGTGATTTAAACAAAATATTATCGAATTAGGCAATATTTTGCCGTTTTTAAACGTTTTTGTGAATTTTCAGTTTATTGGTATTAATTCATTAAATATACGATATAAATGATACAAACACGTAATTGATTAGATAATAACCTTAAATACTTCATTTTCAATCAACTATTTGTTTCTCGTTGAAATACTGAGTAAGATATTGAAAAGGGAATAAGTTCTGTTTATATTGCATATATCAACGTTTCAACCGGAACAGCGCTGTTTTACGTGTACATCTTCCATCGGTAATATAAACGGAAAATCAGGAACATTTTAGTTAATTCTAATGTAAACACATTGATTTTTATCTTTTGTATTGGAAACAACATTGTCATATGTCTTTTCTTGAATCTAAATAATACGTCACGTCGCTTTATGATTCGAAGATAAATCCTCAAATTTGGTATAATAGTGACTTTCTTCACGTTTTTCCTGTAGTTTGATATTACGTGAGTTGTAGTTTGATATATTCACTTTTACCAATATTTCGATACTATTTCATGTAGTATCACGATATGTGATTTGGCCTCCATATCTCAGATTCTCGCATAATATTGCATTTTAAGCAAGTTTTCTTGCATTTTGTTTCGTACTAAACATCATCGAATTTAGCAATATTTTGACGTTTATCATCCCCTTTTCCTTTATGTGATTTAAACAAAATGTCATCGAATTAGGCAATATTTTGCCGTTTTTAAACGTTTTTGTGAGTTTTCAGTTTATTGTTGTTAATTTATTAAATATACGATAAAAATGATGCAAACACGTAATTGATTAGAAATTAACCATAAATACCTCATTTTCAACCAACTACTTGTTTCTCGTTAAAATACTGAGTAAGATCTAAATCTTAATAAAGATCTAAGTAAAAGGGGAGAAGTTCGGTTTTTATTGTATATATTGACGTTTCAGCCGGAATAGAGCAGTTTTACGTGTACATCTTCCATCGGTAATATCAACGGAAAATCAGGAACATTTTAGTTAATTCTAATGAAAACACATTGATTTTTATCATTTGTATTGGAAACAACATTGTCATATGTCTTTTCTTGGATCTAAATAATACGAAACCACCCTTTATAATTTGAAGTTAAAATCCTCAAATTTGGTATAATAGTGATTTTTTTCACGTTTTTAATGTAGTTTGATATTACGTAAATATATTCATTTTTACCAATATTTCGATACTATTTCATGTTGTATCACGATATGTGATTTGCCTTCATATCTCAGATATTCGCATAATATTGCATTTTAAGCAAGTTTTCTTGCATTTTGTTTCGTACTAAACATCATCGATTTTAGCAATATTTTGACGTTTATCATCCCCTTTTCCTGTAAGTGATTTAAACAAAATATCATCGAATTAGGCAATATTTTGCCGTTTTTAAACGTTTTTGTGAATTTTCAGTTTATTGGTATTAATTCATTAAATATACGATATAAATGATACAAATACGTAATTGATTAGATAATAACCTTAAACACTTCATTTTCAATCAACTATTTGTTTCTCGTTGAAATACTGAGTAAGATATTGAAAAGGGGAGAAGTTCGGTTTATATTGCATATATCAACGTTTCAACCGGAACAGCGCGGTTTTACGTGTACATCTTCCATCGGTAATATAAACGGAAAATCAGGAACATTTTAGTTAATTCTAATGTAAACACATTGATTTTTATCTTTTGTATTGGAAACAACATTGTCATATGTCTTTTCTAGGATCTAAATAATACGACACGTCGCTTAATGATTCGAAGTTAAAATCCTCAAATTTGGTATAATAGTGACTTTTTTCAGGTTTTTCATGTAGTTTGATATTACGTTAATATATTCATTTTTACCAATATTTCGATACTCTTTCATGTAGTATCACCATATGTGATTTGGCCTTCATATCTCAGATTTTCGCATAATATTGCATTTTAAGCAAGTTTTCTTGCATTGTGTTTCGTACTAAACATCATCGAATTTAGCAATATTTCGACGTTTATCATCCCCTTTTCCTTTATGTGATTTAAACAAAATATCATCGAATTATGCAATATTTTGCCGTTTTTCAACGTTTTTGTGAATTTTCAGTTTATTGTTGTTAATTAATTAAATATACGATAAAAATGATGCAAACACGTAATTGATTAGAAATTAACGATAAATACCTCATTTTCAATCAACTATTTGCTTCTCGTTAAAATACTGAGTAAGATATTGAAAAGGGGAGAAGTTCGGTTTTTATTGCATATATCGACGTTTCAGCCGGAATAGAGCAGTTTTACGTGTACATCTTCCATCGGTAATATAAACGGAAAATCAGGAACATTTTAGTTAATTCTAATGAAAACACATTGATTTTTATCATTTGTATTGGAAACAACATTGTCATATGTCTTTTCTTGGATCTAAATAATACGAAACCACCCTTTATAATTTGAAGTTAAAATCCTCAAATTTGGTATAATAGTGACTTTTTTCACGTTTTTAATGTAGTTTGATATTACGTAAATATATTCATTTTTACCAATATTTCGATACTATTTCATGTTGTATCACGATATGTGATTTGCCTTCATATCTCAGATATTCGCATAATATTGCATTTTAAGCAAGTTTTCTTGCATTTTGTTTCGTACTAAACATCATCGATTTTAGCAATATTTTGACGTTTATCATCCCCTTTTCCTGTAAGTGATTTAAACAAAATATCATCGAATTAGGCAATATTTTGCCGTTTTTAAACGTTTTTGTGAATTTTCAGTTTATTGGTATTAATTCATTAAATATACGATATAAATGATACAAACACGTAATTGATTAGATAATAACCTTAAATACTTCATTTTCAATCAACTATTTGTTTCTCGTTGAAATACTGAGTAAGATATTGAAAAGGGGAGAAGTTCGGTTTATATTGCATATATCAACGTTTCAACCGGAACAGCGCGGTTTTACGTGTACATCTTCCATCGGTAATATAAACGGAAAATCAGGAACATTTTAGTTAATTCTAATGTAAACACATTGATTTTTATCTTTTGTATTGGAAACAACATTGTCATATGTCTTTTCTAGGATCTAAATAATACGAAACCTCGCTTTATGATTCGAAGTTAAAATCCTCAAATTTGGTATAATAGTGACTTTTTTCACGTTTTTCATGTAGTTTGATATTACGTAAATATATTCATTTTTACCAATATTTCGATACTATTTCATGTAGTATCACGATATGTGATTTGGCCTCAATATCTCAGATTTTCGCATAATATTGCATTTTAAGCATTTTAAGCAAGTTTTCTTGCATTTTGTTTCGTACTAAACATCATCGAATTTAGCAATATTTTGACGTTTATAATCCCCTTTTCCTGTAAGTGATTTAAACAAAATATCATCGAATTAGGCAATATTTTGCCGTTTTTAAATGTTTTTGTGAATTTCCAGTTTATTTGTATTAATTCATTAAATATACGATAAAAATGATACACACACGTAATTGATTTGATAATAACCTTAAATACTTCATTTTCAATCATCTATTTGTTTCTCGTTGAAATACTGAGTAAGATATTGAAAAGGGGAGAAGTTCGGTTTTTATTGCATATATCGACGTTTCAACCGGAATAGAGTGGTTTAACGTATACATCTTCCATCGGTAATATAAACGGAAAATCAGGAACATTTTAGATAATTCTAATGAAAACACATTGATTTTTATTTTTTGTATTGGAAACAACATTGTCATATGTCTTTTCTTACATATAAATAATACGAAACGTCGCTTTATGATTTGAAGTTAAAATCCTCAAATTTGGTATAATAGTGACTTTTTTCACGTTTTTCATGTAGTTTGATATTACGTAAATATATTCATTTTTACCAATATTTCGATACTATTTCATGTAGTATCACGATATGTGATTTGGCCTCAATATCTCAGATTTTCGAATAATATTGCATTTTAAACAAGTTTTCTTGCATTTTGTTTCGTACTAAACATCATCGAATTTAGCAATATTTTGACGTTTATCATCCCCTTTTCCTTTATGTGATTTAAACAAAATATCATCGAATTATGCAATATTTTGCCGTTTTTCAACGTTTTTGTGAATTTTCAGTTTATTGTTGTTAATTAATTAAATATACGATAAAAATGATGCAAACACGTAATTGATTAGAAATTAACCATAAATACCTCATTTTCAATCAACTATTTGTTTCTCGTTAAAATACTGAGTAAGATATTGAAAAGGGGAGAAGTTCGGTTTTTATTGCATATATCGACGTTTCAGCCGGAATAGAGCAGTTTTACGTATACATCTTCCATCGGTAATATAAACGGAAAATCAGGAACATTTTAGTTAATTCTAATGAAAACACATTGATTTTTATCATTTGTATTGGAAACAACATTGGCATATGTCTTTTCTTGGATATAAATAATACGACACGTCGCTTTATGATTCGAAGTTAAAATCCTCAAATTTGGTATAATAGTGACTTTTTTCACGTTTTTCATGTAGTTTGATATTACGTAAATATATTCATTTATACAATATTTCGATACTATTTCATGTAGTATCACGATATGTGATTTGGCCTCCATATCTCAGATTTTCGCATAATATTGCATTTTAAGCAAGTTTTCTTGCATTTTGTTTCGTACTAAACATCATCGAATTTAGCAATATTTTGACGTTTATCATCCCCTTTTCCTTTATGTGATTTAAACAAAATATCATCGAATTATGCAATATTTTGCCGTTTTTCAACGTTTTTGTGAATTTTTAGTTTATTGTTGTTAATTAATTAAATATACGATAAAAATGATGCAAACACGTAATTGATTAGAAATTAACGATAAATACCTCATTTTCAATCAACTATTTGCTTCTCGTTAAAATACTGAGTAAGATATTGAAAAGGGGAGAAGTTCGGTTTTAATTGCATATATCGACGTTTCAGCCGGAATAGAGCAGTTTTACGTGTACATCTTCCATCGGTAATATATACGAAAAATCAGGAACATTTTATTTAATTCTAATGAAAACACATTGATTTTTAATATTTGTATTGGAAACAACATTGTCATATGTCTTTTCTTGGATCTAAATAATACGACACATCGCTTTATGATTCGAAGTTAAAATCCTCAAATTTGGTATAATAGTGACTTTTTTTCACGTTTTTCATGTAGTTTGATATTACGTAAATATATTCATTTATACCAATATTTCGATACTATTTCATGTAGTATCACGATATGTGATTTGGCCTCCATATCTCAGATTTTCGCATAATATTGCATTTTAAGCAAGTTTTCTTGCATTTTGTTTCGTACTAAACATCATCGAATTTAGTAATATTTTGACGTTTATCATCCCCTTTTCCTGTAAGTGATTTAAACAAAATATCATCGAATTAGGCAATATTTTGCCGTTTTTAAACGTTTTTGTGAATTTTCAGTTTATTGGTATTAATTCATTAAATATACGATATAAATGATACAAACACGTAATTGATTTGATAATAACCTTAAATACTTCATTTTCAATCATCTATTTGTTTCTCGTTGAAATACTGAGTAAGATATTGAAAAGGGGAGAAGTTCGGTTTTTATTGCATATATCGACGTTTCAACCGGAATAGAGTGGTTTAACGTATACATCTTCCATCGGTAATATAAACGGAAAATCAGGAACATTTTAGATAATTCTAATGAAAACACATTGATTTTTATTTTTTGTATTGGAAACAACATTGTCATATGTCTTTTCTTACATCTAAATAATACGAAACGTCGCTTTATGATTTGAAGTTAAAATCCTCAAATTTGGTATAATAGTGACTTTTTTCACGTTTTTCATGTAGTTTGATATTACGTAAATATATTCATTTTTACCAATATTTCGATACTATTTCATGTAGTATCACGATATGTGATTTGGCCTCAATATCTCAGATTTTCGAATAATATTGCATTTTAAGCAAGTTTTCTTGCATTTTGTTTCGTACTAAACATCATCGAATTTAGCAATATTTTGACGTTTATCATCCCCTTTTCCTTTATGTGATTTAAACAAAATATCATCGAATTATGCAATATTTTGCCGTTTTTCAACGTTTTTGTGAATTTTCAGTTTATTGTTGTTAATTAATTAAATATACGATAAAAATGATGCAAACACGTAATTGATTAGAAATTAACCATAAATACCTCATTTTCAATCAACTATTTGTTTCTCGTTAAAATACTGAGTAAGATATTGAAAAGGGGAGAAGTTCGGTTTTTATTGCATATATCGACGTTTCAGCCGGAATAGAGCAGTTTTACGTATACATCTTCCATCGGTAATATAAACGGAAAATCAGGAACATTTTAGTTAATTCTAATGAAAACACATTGATTTTTATCATTTGTATTGGAAACAACATTGTCATATGTCTTTTCTTGGATATAAATAATACGACACGTCGCTTTATGATTCGAAGTTAAAATCCTCAAATTTGGTATAATAGTGACTTTTTTCACGTTTTTCATGTAGTTTGATATTACGTAAATATATTCATTTATACAATATTTCGATACTATTTCATGTAGTATCACGATATGTGATTTGGCCTCCATATCTCAGATTTTCGCATAATATTGCATTTTAAGCAAGTTTTCTTGCATTTTGTTTCGTACTAAACATCATCGAATTTAGCAATATTTTGACGTTTATCATCCCCTTTTCCTTTATATGATTTAAACAAAATATCATCGAATTATGCAATATTTTGCCGTTTTTCAACGTTTTTGTGAATTTTCAGTTTATTGTTGTTAATTAATTAAATATACGATAAAAATGATGCAAACACGTAATTGATTAGAAATTAACGATAAATACCTCATTTTCAATCAACTATTTGCTTCTCGTTAAAATACTGAGTAAGATATTGAAAAGGGGAGAAGTTCGGTTTTTATTGCATATATCGACGTTTCAGCCGGAATAGAGCAGTTTTACGTGTACATCTTCCATCGGTAATATATACGAAAAATCAGGAACATTTTATTTAATTCTAATGAAAACACATTGATTTTTAATATTTGTATTGGAAACAACATTGTCATATGTCTTTTCTTGGATCTAAATAATACGACACATCGCTTTATGATTCGAAGTTAAATTCCTCAAATTTGGTATAATAGTGACTTTTTTTCACGTTTTTCATGTAGTTTGATATTACGTAAATATATTCATTTATACCAATATTTCGATACTATTTCATGTAGTATCACGATATGTGATTTGGCCTCCATATCTCAGATTTTCGCATAATATTGCATTTTAAGCAAGTTTTCTTGCATTTTGTTTCGTACTAAACATCATCGAATTTAGCAATATTTTGACGTTTATCATCCCCTTTTCCTGTAAGTGATTTAAACAAAATATCATCGAATTAGGCAATATTTTGCCGTTTTTAAACGTTTTTGTGAATTTTCAGTTTATTGGTATTAATTCATTAAATATACGATATAAATGATACAAACACGTAATTGATTAGATAATAACCTTAAATACTTCATTTTCAATCAACTATTTGTTTCTCGTTGAAATACTGAGTAAGATATTGAAAAGGGAATAAGTTCGGTTTATATTGCATATATCAACGTTTCAACCGGAACAGCGCTGTTTTACGTGTACATCTTCCATCGGTAATATAAACGGAAAATCAGGAACATTTTAGTTAATTCTAATGTAAACACATTGATTTTTATCTTTTGTATTGGAAACAACATTGTCATATGTCTTTTCTTGAATCTAAATAATACGTCACGTCGCTTTATGATTCGAAGATAAATCCTCAAATTTGGTATAATAGTGACTTTCTTCACGTTTTTCCTTTAGTTTGATATTACGTGAGTTGTAGTTTGATATATTCACTTTTACCAATATTTCGATACTATTTCATGTAGTATCACGATATGTGATTTGGCCTCCATATCTCAGATTCTCGCATAATATTGCATTTTAAGCAAGTTTTCTTGCATTTTGTTTCGTACTAAACATCATCGAATTTAGCAATATTTTGACGTTTATCATCCCCTTTTCCTTTATGTGATTTAAACAAAATGTCATCGAATTAGGCAATATTTTGCCGTTTTTAAACGTTTTTGTGAGTTTTCAGTTTATTGTTGTTAATTTATTAAATATACGATAAAAATGATGCAAACACGTAATTGATTAGAAATTAACCATAAATACCTCATTTTCAACCAACTACTTGTTTCTCGTTAAAATACTGAGTAAGATCTAAATCTTAATAAAGATCTAAGTAAAAGGGGAGAAGTTCGGTTTTTATTGTATATATTGACGTTTCAGCCGGAATAGAGCAGTTTTACGTGTACATCTTCCATCGGTAATATCAACGGAAAATCAGGAACATTTTAGTTAATTCTAATGAAAACACATTGATTTTTATCATTTGTATTGGAAACAACATTGTCATATGTCTTTTCTTGGATCTAAATAATACGAAACCACCCTTTATAATTTGAAGTTAAAATCCTCAAATTTGGTATAATAGTGATTTTTTTCACGTTTTTAATGTAGTTTGATATTACGTAAATATATTCATTTTTACCAATATTTCGATACTATTTCATGTTGTATCACGATATGTGATTTGCCTTCATATCTCAGATATTCGCATAATATTGCATTTTAAGCAAGTTTTCTTGCATTTTGTTTCGTACTAAACATCATCGATTTTAGCAATATTTTGACGTTTATCATCCCCTTTTCCTGTAAGTGATTTAAACAAAATATCATCGAATTAGGCAATATTTTGCCGTTTTTAAACGTTTTTGTGAATTTTCAGTTTATTGGTATTAATTCATTAAATATACGATATAAATGATACAAACACGTAATTGATTAGATAATAACCTTAAATACTTCATTTTCAATCAACTATTTGTTTCTCGTTGAAATACTGAGTAAGATATTGAAAAGGGGAGAAGTTCGGTTTATATTGCATATATCAACGTTTCAACCGGAACAGCGCGGTTTTACGTGTACATCTTCCATCGGTAATATAAACGGAAAATCAGGAACATTTTAGTTAATTCTAATGTAAACACATTGATTTTTATCTTTTGTATTGGAAACAACATTGTCATATGTCTTTTCTAGGATCTAAATAATACGAAACCTCGCTTTATGATTCGAAGTTAAAATCCTCAAATTTGGTATAATAGTGACTTTTTTCACGTTTTTCATGTAGTTTGATATTACGTAAATATATTCATTTTTACCAATATTTCGATACTATTTCATGTAGTATCACGATATGTGATTTGGCCTCAATATCTCAGATTTTCGCATAATATTGCATTTTAAGCAAGTTTTCTTGCATTTTGTTTCGTACTAAACATCATCGAATTTAGCAATATTTTGACGTTTATCATCCCCTTTTCCTTTATGTGATTTAAACAAAATATCATCGAATTATGCAATATTTTGCCGTTTTTCAACGTTTTTGTGAATTTTCAGTTTATTGTTGTTAATTAAATAAATATACGATAAAAATGATGCAAACACGTAATTGATTAGAAATTAACCATAAATACCTCATTTTCAATCAACTATTTGTTTCTCGTTAAAATACTGAGTAAGATATTGAAAAGGGGAGAAGTTCGGTTTTTATTGCATATATCGACGTTTCAGCCGGAATAGAGCAGTTTTACGTATACATCTTCCATCGGTAATATAAACGGAAAATCAGGAACATTTTAGTTAATTCTAATGAAAACACATTGATTTTTATCATTTGTATTGGAAACAACATTGTCATATGTCTTTTCTTGGATCTAAATAATACGACACGTCGCTTAATGATTCGAAGTTAAAATCCTCAAATTTGGTATAATAGTGACTTTTTTCAGGTTTTTCATGTAGTTTGATATTACGTTAATATATTCATTTTTACCAATATTTCGATACTCTTTCATGTAGTATCACGATATGTGATTTGGCCTTCATATCTCAGATTTTCGCATAATATTGCATTTTAAGCAAGTTTTCTTGCATTGTGTTTCGTACTAAACATCATCGAATTTAGCAATATTTCGACGTTTATCATCCCCTTTTCCTTTATGTGATTTAAACAAAATATCATCGAATTATGCAATATTTTGCCGTTTTTCAACGTTTTTGTGAATTTTCAGTTTATTGTTGTTAATTAATTAAATATACGATAAAAATGATGCAAACACGTAATTGATTAGAAATTAACGATAAATACCTCATTTTCAATCAACTATTTGCTTCTCGTTAAAATACTGAGTAAGATATTGAAAAGGGGAGAAGTTCGGTTTTTATTGCATATATCGACGTTTCAGCCGGAATAGAGCAGTTTTACGTGTACATCTTCCATCGGTAATATATACGAAAAATCAGGAACATTTTATTTAATTCTAATGAAAACACATTGATTTTTAATATTTGTATTGGAAACAACATTGTCATATGTCTTTTCTTGGATCTAAATAATACGACACATCGCTTTATGATTCGAAGTTAAATTCCTCAAATTTGGTATAATAGTGACTTTTTTTCACGTTTTTCATGTAGTTTGATATTACGTAAATATATTCATTTATACCAATATTTCGATACTATTTCATGTAGTATCACGATATGTGATTTGGCCTCCATATCTCAGATTTTCGCATAATATTGCATTTTAAGCAAGTTTTCTTGCATTTTGTTTCGTACTAAACATCATCGAATTTAGCAATATTTTGACGTTTATCATCCCCTTTTCCTGTAAGTGATTTAAACAAAATATCATCGAATTAGGCAATATTTTGCCGTTTTTAAACGTTTTTGTGAATTTTCAGTTTATTGGTATTAATTCATTAAATATACGATATAAATGATACAAACACGTAATTGATTAGATAATAACCTTAAATACTTCATTTTCAATCAACTATTTGTTTCTCGTTGAAATACTGAGTAAGATATTGAAAAGGGAATAAGTTCGGTTTATATTGCATATATCAACGTTTCAACCGGAACAGCGCTGTTTTACGTGTACATCTTCCATCGGTAATATAAACGGAAAATCAGGAACATTTTAGTTAATTCTAATGTAAACACATTGATTTTTATCTTTTGTATTGGAAACAACATTGTCATATGTCTTTTCTTGAATCTAAATAATACGTCACGTCGCTTTATGATTCGAAGATAAATCCTCAAATTTGGTATAATAGTGACTTTCTTCACGTTTTTCCTTTAGTTTGATATTACGTGAGTTGTAGTTTGATATATTCACTTTTACCAATATTTCGATACTATTTCATGTAGTATCACGATATGTGATTTGGCCTCCATATCTCAGATTCTCGCATAATATTGCATTTTAAGCAAGTTTTCTTGCATTTTGTTTCGTACTAAACATCATCGAATTTAGCAATATTTTGACGTTTATCATCCCCTTTTCCTTTATGTGATTTAAACAAAATGTCATCGAATTAGGCAATATTTTGCCGTTTTTAAACGTTTTTGTGAGTTTTCAGTTTATTGTTGTTAATTTATTAAATATACGATAAAAATGATGCAAACACGTAATTGATTAGAAATTAACCATAAATACCTCATTTTCAACCAACTACTTGTTTCTCGTTAAAATACTGAGTAAGATCTAAATCTTAATAAAGATCTAAGTAAAAGGGGAGAAGTTCGGTTTTTATTGTATATATTGACGTTTCAGCCGGAATAGAGCAGTTTTACGTGTACATCTTCCATCGGTAATATCAACGGAAAATCAGGAACATTTTAGTTAATTCTAATGAAAACACATTGATTTTTATCATTTGTATTGGAAACAACATTGTCATATGTCTTTTCTTGGATCTAAATAATACGAAACCACCCTTTATAATTTGAAGTTAAAATCCTCAAATTTGGTATAATAGTGATTTTTTTCACGTTTTTAATGTAGTTTGATATTACGTAAATATATTCATTTTACCAATATTTCGATACTATTTCATGTTGTATCACGATATGTGATTTGCCTTCATATCTCAGATATTCGCATAATATTGCATTTTAAGCAAGTTTTCTTGCATTTTGTTTCGTACTAAACATCATCGATTTTAGCAATATTTTGACGTTTATCATCCCCTTTTCCTGTAAGTGATTTAAACAAAATATCATCGAATTAGGCAATATTTTGCCGTTTTTAAACGTTTTTGTGAATTTTCAGTTTATTGGTATTAATTCATTAAATATACGATATAAATGATACAAACACGTAATTGATTAGATAATAACCTTAAATACTTCATTTTCAATCAACTATTTGTTTCTCGTTGAAATACTGAGTAAGATATTGAAAAGGGGAGAAGTTCGGTTTATATTGCATATATCAACGTTTCAACCGGAACAGCGCGGTTTTACGTGTACATCTTCCATCGGTAATATAAACGGAAAATCAGGAACATTTTAGTTAATTCTAATGTAAACACATTGATTTTTATCTTTTGTATTGGAAACAACATTGTCATATGTCTTTTCTAGGATCTAAATAATACGAAACCTCGCTTTATGATTCGAAGTTAAAATCCTCAAATTTGGTATAATAGTGACTTTTTTCACGTTTTTCATGTAGTTTGATATTACGTAAATATATTCATTTTTACCAATATTTCGATACTATTTCATGTAGTATCACGATATGTGATTTGGCCTCAATATCTCAGATTTTCGCATAATATTGCATTTTAAGCAAGTTTTCTTGCATTTTGTTTCGTACTAAACATCATCGAATTTAGCAATATTTTGACGTTTATCATCCCCTTTTCCTTTATGTGATTTAAACAAAATATCATCGAATTATGCAATATTTTGCCGTTTTTCAACGTTTTTGTGAATTTTCAGTTTATTGTTGTTAATTAAATAAATATACGATAAAAATGATGCAAACACGTAATTGATTAGAAATTAACCATAAATACCTCATTTTCAATCAACTATTTGTTTCTCGTTAAAATACTGAGTAAGATATTGAAAAGGGGAGAAGTTCGGTTTTTATTGCATATATCGACGTTTCAGCCGGAATAGAGCAGTTTTACGTATACATCTTCCATCGGTAATATAAACGGAAAATCAGGAACATTTTAGTTAATTCTAATGAAAACACATTGATTTTTATCATTTGTATTGGAAACAACATTGTCATATGTCTTTTCTTGGATCTAAATAATACGACACGTCGCTTAATGATTCGAAGTTAAAATCCTCAAATTTGGTATAATAGTGACTTTTTTCAGGTTTTTCATGTAGTTTGATATTACGTTAATATATTCATTTTTACCAATATTTCGATACTCTTTCATGTAGTATCACGATATGTGATTTGGCCTTCATATCTCAGATTTTCGCATAATATTGCATTTTAAGCAAGTTTTCTTGCATTGTGTTTCGTACTAAACATCATCGAATTTAGCAATATTTCGACGTTTATCATCCCCTTTTCCTTTATGTGATTTAAACAAAATATCATCGAATTATGCAATATTTTGCCGTTTTTCAACGTTTTTGTGAATTTTCAGTTTATTGTTGTTAATTAATTAAATATACGATAAAAATGATGCAAACACGTAATTGATTAGAAATTAACGATAAATACCTCATTTTCAATCAACTATTTGCTTCTCGTTAAAATACTGAGTAAGATATTGAAAAGGGGAGAAGTTCGGTTTTTATTGCATATATCGACGTTTCAGCCGGAATAGAGCAGTTTTACGTGTACATCTTCCATCGGTAATATATACGAAAAATCAGGAACATTTTATTTAATTCTAATGAAAACACATTGATTTTTATATTTGTATTGGAAACAACATTGTCATATGTCTTTTCTTGGATCTAAATAATACGACACATCGCTTTATGATTCGAAGTTAAAATCCTCAAATTTGGTATAATAGTGACTTTTTTTCACGTTTTTCATGTACTTTGATATTACGTAAATATATTCATTTATACCAATATTTCGATACTATTTCATGTAGTATCACGATATGTGATTTGGCCTCCATATCTCAGATTTTCGCATAATATTGCATTTTAAGCAAGTTTTCTTGCATTTTGTTTCGTACTAAACATCATCGAATTTAGCAATATTTTGACGTTTATCATCCCCTTTTCCTTTATGTGGTTTAAACAAAATATCATTGAATTATGCAATATTTTGCCGTTATTCAACGTTTTTGTGAATTTTCAGTTTATTGTTGTTAATTAATTAAATATACGATAAAAATGATGCAAACACGTAATTGATTAGAAATTAACCATAAATACCTCATTTTCAATCAACTATTTGTTTCTCGTTAAAATACTGAGTAAGATATTGAAAAGGGGAGAAGTTCGGTTTTTATTGCATATATCGACGTTTCAGCCGGAATAGAGCAGTTTTACGTATACATCTTCCATCGGTAATATAAACGGAAAATCAGGAACATTTTAGTTAATTCTAATGAAAACACATTGATTTTTATCATTTATATTGGAAACAACATTGTCATGTCTTTTCTTGGATCTAAATAATACGACACGTCGCTTAATGATTCGAAGTTAAAATCCTCAAATTTGGTATAATAGTGATTTTTTTCACGTTTTTCATGTAGTTTGATATTACGTTAATATATTCATTTTTACCAATATTTCGATACTCTTTCATGTAGTATCACGATATGTGATTTGGCCTTCATATCTCAGATTTTCGCATAATATTGCATTTTAAGCAAGTTTTCTTGCATTTTGTTTCGTACTAAACATCATCGATTTTAGCAATATTTTGACGTTCATCATCCCCTTTTCCTGTAAGTGATTTAAACAAAATATCATCGAATTAGGCAATATTTTGCCGTTTTTAAACGTTTTTGTGAATTTTCAGTTTATTGGTATTAATTCATTAAATATACGATATAAATGATACAAACACGTAATTGATTAGATAATAACCTTAAATACTTCATTTTCAATCAACTATTTGTTTCTCGTTGAAATACTGAGTAAGATATTGAAAAGGGGATAAGTTCGGTTTATATTGCATATATCAACGTTTCAACCGGAACAGCGCGGTTTTACGTGTACATCTTCCATCGGTAATATAAACGGAAAATCAGGAACATTTTAGTTAATTCTAATGTAAACACATTGATTTTTATCTTTTGTATTGGAAACAACATTGTCATATGTCTTTTCTTGAATCTAAATAATACGACACGTCGCTTTATGATTCGAAGTTAAAATCCTCAAATTTGGTATAATAGTGACTTTCTTCACGTTTTTCCTGTAGTTTGATATTACGTGAGTTGTAGGTTGATATATTCATTTTTACCAATATTTCGATACTATTTCATGTAGTATCACGATATGTGATTTGGCCTCCATATCTCAGATTCTCGCATAATATTGCATTTTAAGCAAGTTTTCTTGCATTTTGTTTCGTACTAAACATCATCGAATTTAGCAATATTTTGACGTTTATCATCCCCTTTTCCTTTATGTGATTTAAACAAAATGTCATCGAATTAGGCAATATTTTGCCGTTTTTAAACGTTTTTGTGAGATTTCAGTTTATTGTTGTTAATTTATTAAATATACGATAAAAATGATGCAAACACGTAATTGATTTGAAAAATAACCATAAATACCTCATTTTCAACCAACTACTTGTTTCTCGTTAAAATACTGAGTAAGATCTAAATCTTAATAAAGATCTAAGTAAAAGGGGAGAAGTTCGGTTTAAATTGCATATATTGACGTTTCAGCCGGAATAGAGCAGTTTTACGTGTACATCTTCCATCGGTAATATAAACGGAAAATCAGGAACATTTTAGTTAATTCTAATGAAAACACATTGATTTTTATCATTTGTATTGGAAACAACATTGTCATATGTCTTTTCTTGGATCTAAATAATACGAAACCACGCTTTATAATTTGAAGTTAAAATCCTCAAATTTGGTATAATAGTGACTTTTTTCACGTTTTTAATGTAGTTTGATATTACGTAAATATATTCATTTTTACCAATATTTCGATACTATTTCATGTTGTATCACGATATGTGATTTGCCTTCATATCTCAGATATTCGCATAATATTGCATTTTAAGCAAGTTTTCTTGCATTTTGTTTCGTACTAAACATCATCGATTTTAGCAATATTTTGACGTTTATCATCCCCTTTTCCTGTAAGTGATTTAAACAAAATATCATCGAATTAGGCAATATTTTGCCGTTTTTAAACGTTTTTGTGAATTTTCAGTTTATTGGTATTAATTCATTAAATATACGATATAAATGATACAAACACGTAATTGATTAGATAATAACCTTAAATACTTCTTTTTCAATCAACTATTTGTTTCTCGTTGAAATACTGAGTAAGATATTGAAAAGGGGAGAAGTTCGGTTTATATTGCATATATCAACGTTTCAACCGGAACAGCGCGGTTTTACGTGTACATCTTCCATCGGTAATATAAACGGAAAATCAGGAACATTTTAGTTAATTCTAATGTAAACACATTGATTTTTATCTTTTGTATTGGAAACAACATTGTCATATGTCTTTTCTAGGATCTAAATAATACGAAACCTCGCTTTATGATTCGAAGTTAAAATCCTCAAATTTGGTATAATAGTGACTTTTTTCACGTTTTTCATGTAGTTTGATATTACGTTAATATATTCATTTTTACCAATATTTCGATACTCTTTCATGTAGTATCACGATATGTGATTTGGCCTTCATATCTCAGATTTTCGCATAATATTGCATTTTAAGCAAGTTTTCTTGCATTTTGTTTCGTACTAAACATCATCGAATTTAGCAATATTTTGACGTTTATCATCCCCTTTTCCTTTATGTGATTTAAACAAAATATCATCGAATTATGCAATATTTTGCCGTTTTCAACGCTTTTGTGAATTTTCAGTTTATTGTTGTTAATTAATTAAATATACGATAAAAATGATGCAAACACGTAATTGATTAGAAATTAACCATATATACCTCATTTTCAATCAACTATTTGTTTCTCGTTAAAATACTGAGTAAGATATTGAGAAGGGGAGAAGTTCGGTTTTTATTGCATATATCGACGTTTCAGCCGGAATAGAGCAGTTTTACGTGTACATCTTCCATCGGTAATATAAACGGAAAATCAGGAACATTTTAGTTAATTCTAATGAAAACACATTCATTTTTAATATTTGTATTGGAAACAACATTGTCATATGTCTTTTCTTGGATCTAAATAATACGACACATCGCTTTATGATTCGAATTTAAAATCCTCAAATTTGGTATCATAGTGACTTTTTTTAACGTTTTTCATGTAGTTTGATATTACGTAAATATATTCATTTATACCAATATTTCGATACTATTTCATGTAGTATCACGATATGTGATTTGGCCTCCATATCTCAGATTTTCGCATAATATTGCATTTTAAGCAAGTTTTCTTGCATTTTGTTTCGTACTAAACATCATCGAATTTAGCAATATTTTGACGTTTATCATCCCCTTTTCCTTTATGTGGTTTAAACAAAATATCATCGAATTATGCAATATTTTGCCGTTTTTCAACGTTTTTGTGAATTTTCAGTTTATTGTTGTTATTTAATTAAATATACGATAAAAATGATGCAAACACGTAATTGATTAGAAACTATCCATAAATACCTCATTTTCAATCAACTATTTGTTTTTCGTTAAAATACTGAGTAAGATATTGAAAAGGGGAGAAGTTCGGTTTTTATTGCATATATCGACGTTTCAGCTGGAATAGAGCGCTTTTACGTATACATCTTCCATCGGTAATATAAACGGAAAATCAGGAACATTTTAGTTAATTCTAATCAAAACACATTGATTTTTATCATTTGTATTGGAAACAACATTGTCATATGTCTTTTCTTGGATCTAAATAATACGAAACCTCGCTTTATGATTCAAAGTTAAAATCCTCAAATTTGGTATAATAGTGACTTTTTTCACGTTTTTCATGTAGTTTGATATTACGTTAATATATTCATTTTTACCAATATTTCGATACTCTTTCATGTAGTATCACGATATGTGATTTGGCCTTCATATCTCAGATTTTCGCATAATATTGCATTTTAAGCAAGTTTTCTTGCATTTTGTTTCGTACTAAACATCATCGAATTTAGCAATATTTTGACGTTTATCATCCCCTTTTCCTGTAAGTGATTTAAACAAAATATCATCGAATTATGCAATATTTTGCCGTTTTTCAACGTTTTTGTGAATTTTCAGTTTATTTGTATTAATTCATTAAATATACGATAAAAATTATACAAACACGTAATTGATTAGATAATAACCTTAAATACTTTATTTTCAATCTATTTGTTTCTCGTTGAAATACTGAGTAAGATATTGAAAAGGGGAGAAGTTCGGTTTATATTGCATATATCGACGTTTCAACCGGAATAGAGCGGTTTTACGTGTACATCTTCCATCGGTAATATAAACGGAAAATCAGGAACATTTTAGTTAATTCTAATGTAAACACATTGATTTTTATCTTTTGTATTGGAAACAACATTGTCATATGTCTTTTCTAGGATCTAAATAATACGAAACCTCGCTTTATGATTCGAAGATAAAATCCTCAAATTTGGTATAATAGTGATTTTTTTCACGTTTTTCATGTAGTTTGATATTACGTTAATATATTCATTTTTACCAATATTTCGATACTCTTTCATGTAGTATCACGATATGTGATTTGGCCTTCATATCTCAGATTTTCGCATAATATTGCATTTTAAGCAAGTTTTCTTGCATTTTGTTTCGTACTAAACATCATCGAATTTAGCAACATTTTGACGTTTATCATCCCCTTTTCCTTTATGTGATTTAAACAAAATATCATCGAATTATGCAATATTTTGCCGTTTTCAACGTTTTTGTGAATTTTCAGTTTATTGTTGTTAATTAATTAAATATACGATAAAAATGATGCAAACACGTAATTGATTAGAAATTAACCATATATACCTCATTTTCAATCAACTATTTGTTTCTCGTTAAAATACTGAGTAAGATATTGAAAAGGGGAGAAGTTCGGTTTTTATTGCATATATCGACGTTTCAGCCGGAATAGAGCAGTTTTACGTATACATCTTCCATCGGTAATATAAACGGAAAATCAGGAACATTTTAGTTAATTCTAATGAAAACACATTAATTTTTATCATTTGTATTGGAAACAACTTTGTCATATGTCTTTTCTTGGATCTAAATAATACGACACGTCGCTTTATGATTCGAAGTTAAAATCCTCAAATTTGGTATAATAGTGACTTTTTTCACGTTTTTCATGTAGTTTGATATTACGTAAATATATTCATTTATACCAATATTTCGATACTATTTCATGTAGTATCACGATATGTGATTTGGCCTCCATATCTCAGATTTTCGCATAATATTGCATTTTAAGCAAGTTTTCTTGCATTTTGTTTCGTACTAAACATCATCGAATTTAGCAATATTTTGACGTTTATCATCCCCTTTTCCTTTATGTGGTTTAAACAAAATATCATCGAATTATGCAATATTTTCCCGTTTTTCAACGTTTTTGTGAATTTTCAGTTTATTGTTGTTAATTAATTAAATATACGATAAAAATGATGCAAACACGTAATTGATTAGAAATTAACCATAAATACCTCATTTTCAATCAACTATTTGTTTCTCGTTAAAATACTGAGTAAGATATTGAAAAGGGGAGAAGTTCGGTTTTTATTGCATATATCGACGTTTCAGCCGGAATAGAGCAGTTTTACGTATACATCTTCCATCGGTAATATAAACGGAAAATCAGGAACATTTTAGTTAATTCTAATGAAAACACATTGATTTTTATCATTTGTATTGGAAACAACATTGTCATATGTCTTTTCTTGGATCTAAATAATACGAAACCTCGCTTTATGATTCGAAGTTAAAATCCTCAAATTTGGTATAATAGTGACTTTTTTCACGTTTTTCATGTAGTTTGATATTACGTTAATATATTCATTTTTACCAATATTTCGATACTCTTTCATGTAGTATCACGATATGTGATTTGGCCTTCACATCTCAAATTTTCGCATAATATTGCATTTTAAGGAAGTTTTCTTGCATTGTGTTTCGTACTAAACATCATCGAATTTAGCAATATTTCGACGTTTATAATCCCCTTTTCCTGTAAGTGATTTAAACAAAATATCATCGAATTATGCAATATTTTGCCGTTTTTCAACGTTTTTGTGAATTTTCAGTTTATTGTTGTTAATTAATTAAATATACGATAAAAATGATGCAAACACGTAATTGATTAGAAATTAACGATAAATACCTCATTTTCAATCAACTATTTGCTTCTCGTTAAAATACTGAGTAAGATATTGAAAAGGGGAGAAGTTCGGTTTTTATTGCATATATCGACGTTTCAGCCGGAATAGAGCGCTTTTACGTATACATCTTCCATCGGTAATATAATCGGAAAATCAGGAACATTTTAGTTAATTCTAATGAAAACACATTGATTTTTATCATTTGTATTGGAAACAACATTGTCATATGTCTTTTCTTGGATCTAAATAATACGAAACCTCGCTTTATGATTCGAAGTTAAAATCCTCAAATTTGTTATAATAGTGACTTTTCTCACGTTTTTCATGTAGTTTGATATTACGTTAATATATTCATTTTTACCAATATTTCGATACTCTTTCATGTAGTATCACGATATGTGATTTGGCCTTCATATCTCAGATTTTCGCATAATATTGCATTTTAAGCAAGTTTTCTTGCATTTTGTTTCGTACTAAACATCATCGATTTTAGCAATATTTTGACGTTTATCATCCCCTTTTCCTGTAAGTGATTTAAACAAAATATCATCGAATTAGGCAATATTTTGCCGTTTTTAAACGTTTTTGTGAATTTTCAGTTTATTGGTATTAATTCATTAAATATACGATATAAATGATACAAACACGTAATTGATTAGATAATAACCTTAAATACTTCATTTTCAATCAACTATTTGTTTCTCGTTGAAATACTGAGTAAGATATTGAGAAGGGGATAAGTTCGGTTTATATTGCATATATCAACGTTTCAACCGGAACAGCGCGGTTTTACGTGTACATCTTCCATCGGTAATACAAACGGAAAATCAGGAACATTTTAGTTAATTCTAATGTAAACACATTGATTTTTATCTTTTGTATTGGAAACAACATTGTCATATGTCTTTTCTTGAATCTAAATAATACGACACGTCGCTTTATGATTCGAAGTTAAAATCCTCAAATTTGGTATAATAGTGACTTTCTTCACGTTTTTCCTGTAGTTTGATATTACGTGAGTTGTAGGTTGATATATTCATTTTTACCAATATTTCGATACTATTTCATGTAGTATCACGATATGTGATTTGGCCTCCATATCTCAGATTCTCGCATAATATTGCATTTTAAGCAAGTTTTCTTGCATTTTGTTTCGTACTAAACATCATCGAATTTAGCAATATTTTGACGTTTATCATCCCCTTTTCCTTTATGTGATTTAAACAACATGTCATCGAATTAGGCAATATTTTGCCGTTTTTAAACGTTTTTGTGAGATTTCAGTTTATTGTTGTTAATTTATTAAATATACGATAAAAATGATGCAAACACGTAATTGATTAGAAATTAACCATAAATACCTCATTTTCAACCAACTACTTGTTTCTCGTTAAAATACTGAGTAAGATCTAAATCTTAATAAAGATCTAAGTAAAAGGGGAGAAGTTCGGTTTTTATTGCATATATTGACGTTTCAGCCGGAAAAGAGCAGTTTTACGTGTACATCTTCCATCGGTAATATAAACGGAAAATCAGGAACATTTTAGTTAATTCTAATGAAAACACATTGATTTTTATCATTTGTATTGGAAACAACATTGTCATATGTCTTTTCTTGGATCTAAATAATACGAAACCACGCTTTATAATTTGAAGTTAAAATCCTCAAATTTGGTATAATAGTGACTTTTTTCACGTTTTTAATGTAGTTTGATATTACGTAAATATATTCATTTTTACCAATATTTCGATACTATTTCATGTTGTATCACGATATGTGATTTGCCTTCATATCTCAGATATTCGCATAATATTGCATTTTAAGCAAGTTTTCTTGCATTTTGTTTCGTACTAAACATCATCGATTTTAGCAATATTTTGACGTTTATCATCCCCTTTTCCTGTAAGTGATTTAAACAAAATATCATCGAATTAGGCAATATTTTGCCGTTTTTAAACGTTTTTGTGAATTTTCAGTTTATTGGTATTAATTCATTAAATATACGATATAAATGATACAAACACGTAATTGATTAGATAATAACCTTAAATACTTCATTTTCAATCAACTATTTGTTTCTCGTTGAAATACTGAGTAAGATATTGAAAAGGGGAGAAGTTCGGTTTATATTGCATATATCAACGTTTCAACCGGAACAGCGCGGTTTTACGTGTACATCTTCCATCGGTAATATAAACGGAAAATCAGGAACATTTTAGTTAATTCTAATGTAAACACATTGATTTTTATCTTTTGTATTGGAAACAACATTGTCATATGTCTTTTCTAGGATCTAAATAATACGAAACCTCGCTTTATGATTCGAAGTTAAAATCCTCAAATTTGGTATAATAGTGACTTTTTTCACGTTTTTCATGTAGTTTGATATTACGTTAATATATTCATTTTTACCAATATTTCGATACTCTTTCATGTAGTATCACGATATGTGATTTGGCCTTCATATCTCAGATTTTCGCATAATATTGCATTTTAAGCAAGTTTTCTTGCATTTTGTTTCGTACTAAACATCATCGAATTTAGCAATATTTTGACGTTTATCATCCCCTTTTCCTTTATGTGATTTAAACAAAATATCATCGAATTATGCAATATTTTGCCGTTTTCAACGCTTTTGTGAATTTTCAGTTTATTGTTGTTAATTAATTAAATATACGATAAAAATGATGCAAACACGTAATTGATTAGAAATTAACCATATATACCTCATTTTCAATCAACTATTTGTTTCTCGTTAAAATACTGAGTAAGATATTGAGAAGGGGAGAAGTTCGGTTTTTATTGCATATATCGACGTTTCAGCCGGAATAGAGCAGTTTTACGTGTACATCTTCCATCGGTAATATAAACGGAAAATCAGGAACATTTTAGTTAATTCTAATGAAAACACATTCATTTTTAATATTTGTATTGGAAACAACATTGTCATATGTCTTTTCTTGGATCTAAATAATACGACACATCGCTTTATGATTCGAATTTAAAATCCTCAAATTTGGTATCATAGTGACTTTTTTTCACGTTTTTCATGTAGTTTGATATTACGTAAATATATTCATTTATACCAATATTTCGATACTATTTCATGTAGTATCACGATATGTGATTTGGCCTCCATATCTCAGATTTTCGCATAATATTGCATTTTAAGCAAGTTTTCTTGCATTTTGTTTCGTACTAAACATCATCGAATTTAGCAATATTTTGACGTTTATCATCCCCTTTTCCTTTATGTGGTTTAAACAAAATATCATCGAATTATGCAATATTTTGCCGTTTTTCAACGTTTTTGTGAATTTTCAGTTTATTGTTGTTATTTAATTAAATATACGATAAAAATGATGCAAACACGTAATTGATTAGAAACTATCCATAAATACCTCATTTTCAATCAACTATTTGTTTCTCGTTAAAATACTGAGTAAGATATTGAAAAGGGGAGAAGTTCGGTTTTAATTGCATATATCGACGTTTCAGCCGGAATAGAGCGCTTTTACGTATATATCTTCCATCGGTAATATAAACGGAAAATCAGGAACATTTTAGTTAATTCTAATGAAAACACATTGATTTTTATCATTTGTATTGGAAACAACATTGTCATATGTCTTTTCTAGGATCTAAATAATACGAAACCTCGCTTTATGATTCGAAGTTAAAATCCTCAAATTTGGTATAATAGTGACTTTTTTCACGTTTTTCATGTAGTTTGATATTACGTAAATATATTCATTTATACCAATATTTCGATACTATTTCATGTAGTATCACGATATGTGATTTGGCCTCCATATCTCAGATTTTCGCATAATATTGCATTTTAAGGAAGTTTTCTTGCATTTTGTTTCATACTAAACATCATCGAATTTAGCAATATTTTGACGTTTATCATCCCCTTTTCCTTTATGTAATTTAAACAAAATATCATCGAATTATGCAATATTTTGCCGTTTTTCAACGTTTTTTTGAATTTTCAGTTTATTTGTATTAATTCATTAAATATACGATAAAAATTATACAAACACGTAATTGATTAGATAATAACCTTAAATACTTAATTTTCAATCAACAATTTGTTTCTCGTTGAAATACTGAGTAAGATATTGAAAAGGGGAGAAGTTCGGTTTATATTGCATATATCGACGTTTCAACCGGAATAGAGCCGTTTTACGTGTACATCTTCCATCGGTAATATAAACGGAAAATCAGGAACATTTTAGTTAATTCTAATGTAAACACATTGATTTTTATCTTTTGTATTGGAAACAACATTGTCATATGTCATTTCTAGGATCTAAATAATACGAAACCTCGCTTTATGATTCGAAGTTAAAATCCTCAAATTTGGTATAATAGTAACTTTTTTCACGTTTTTCATGTAGTTTGATATTACGTTAATATATTCATTTTTACCAATATTTCGATACTCTTTCATGTAGTATCACGATATGTGATTTGGCCTTCATATCTCAGATTTTCGCATAATATTGCATTTTAAGCAAGTTTTCTTGCATTTTGTTTCGTACTAAACATCATCGAATTTAGCAATATTTTGACGTTTATCATCCCCTTTTCCTTTATGTGGTTTAAACAAAATATCATCGAATTATGCAATATTTTGCCGTTTTTCAACGTTTTTGTGAATTTTCAGTTTATTGTTGTTATTTAATTAAATATACGATAAAAATGATGCAAACACGTAATTGATTAGAAACTATCCATAAATACCTCATTTTCAATCAACTATTTGTTTCTCGTTAAAATACTGAGTAAGATATTGAAAAGGGGAGAAGTTCGGTTTTTATTGCATATATCGACGTTTCAGCTGGAATAGAGCGCTTTTACGTATACATCTTCCATCGGTAATATAAACGGAAAATCAGGAACATTTTAGTTAATTCTAATCAAAACACATTGATTTTTATCATTTGTATTGGAAACAACATTGTCATATGTCTTTTCTTGGATCTAAATAATACGAAACCTCGCTTTATGATTCAAAGTTAAAATCCTCAAATTTGGTATAATAGTGACTTTTTTCACGTTTTTCATGTAGTTTGATATTACGTTAATATATTCATTTTTACCAATATTTCGATACTCTTTCATGTAGTATCACGATATGTGATTTGGCCTTCATATCTCAGATTTTCGCATAATATTGCATTTTAAGCAAGTTTTCTTGCATTTTGTTTCGTACTAAACATCATCGAATTTAGCAATATTTTGACGTTTATCATCCCCTTTTCCTGTAAGTGATTTAAACAAAATATCATCGAATTATGCAATATTTTGCCGTTTTTCAACGTTTTTGTGAATTTTCAGTTTATTTGTATTAATTCATTAAATATACGATAAAAATTATACAAACACGTAATTGATTAGATAATAACCTTAAAAAAAATTATATTAATAAAAATTAATAAAAATTATACAAACACGTAATTGATTAGATAATAACCTTAAATACTTTATTTTCAATCTATTTGTTTCTCGTTGAAATACTGAGTAAGATATTGAAAAGGGGAGAAGTTCGGTTTATATTGCATATATCGACGTTTCAACCGGAATAGAGCCGTTTTACGTGTACATCTTTCATCGGTAATATAAACGGAAAATCAGGAACATTTTAGTTAATTCTAATGTAAACACATTGATTTTTATCTTTTGTATTGGAAACAACATTGTCATATGTCATTTCTAGGATCTAAATAATACGAAACCTCGCTTTATGATTCGAAGTTAAAATCCTCAAATTTGGTATAATAGTAACTTTTTTCACGTTTTTCATGTAGTTTGATATTACGTTAATATATTCATTTTTACCAATATTTCGATACTCTTTCATGTAGTATCACGATATGTGATTTGGCCTTCATATCTCAGATTTTCGCATAATATTGCATTTTAAGCAAGTTTTCTTGCATTTTGTTTCGTACTAAACATCATCGAATTTAGCAATATTTTGACGTTTATCATCCCCTTTTCCTTTATGTGGTTTAAACAAAATATCATCGAATTATGCAATATTTTGCCGTTTTTCAACGTTTTTGTGAATTTTCAGTTTATTGTTGTTAATTAATTATATATACGATAAAAATGATGCAAACACGTAATTGATTAGAAATTAACGATAAATACCTCATTTTCAATCAACTATTTGCTTCTCGTTAAAATACTGAGTAAGATATTGAAAAGGGGAGAAGTTCGGTTTTTATTGCATATATCGACGTTTCAGCCGGAATAGAGCGCTTTTACGTATACATCTTCCATCGGTAATATAAACGGAAAATCTGGAACATTTTAGTTAATTCTAATGAAAACGCATTGATTTTTATCATTTGTATTGGAAACAACATTGTCATATGTCTTTTCTAGGATCTAAATAATACGAAACCTCGCTTTATGATTCGAAGTTAAAATCCTCAAATTTGGTATAATAGTGACTTTTTTCACGTTTTTCATGTAGTTTGATATTACGTTAATATATTCATTTTTACCAATATTTCGATACTCTTTCATGTAGTATCACGATATGTGATTTGGCCTTCATATCTCAGATTTTCGCATAATATTGCATTTTAAGCAAGTTTTCTTGCATTTTGTTTCGTACTAAACATCATCGAATTTAGCAATATTTTGACGTTTATCATCCCCTTTTCCTTTATGTGGTTTAAACAAAATATCATCGAATTATGCAATATTTTGCCGTTTTTCAACGTTTTTGTGAATTTCCAGTTTATTTGTATTAATTCATTAAATATACGATATAAATGATACAAACACGTAATTGATTAGATAATAACCTTAAATACTTCATTTTCAATCAACTATTTGTTTCTCGTTGAAATACTGAGTAAGATATTGAAAAGGGGATAAGTTCGGTTTATATTGCATATATCAACGTTTCAACCGGAACAGCGCGGTTTTACGTGTACATCTTCCATCGGTAATATAAACGGAAAATCAGGAACATTTTAGTTAATTCTAATGTAAACACATTGATTTTTATCTTTTGTATTGGAAACAACATTGTCATATGTCTTTTCTTGAATCTAAATAATACGACACGTCGCTTTATGATTCGAAGTTAAAATCCTCAAATTTGGTATAATAGTGTCTTTCTTCACGTTTTTCCTGTAGTTTGATATTACGTGAGTTGTAGGTTGATATATTCATTTTTACCAATATTTCGATACTATTTCATAGAGTATCACGATATGTGATTTGGCCTCCATATCTCAGATTCTCGCATAATATTGCATTTTAAGCAAGTTTTCTTGCATTTTGTTTCGTACTAAACATCATCGAATTTAGCAATATTTTGACGTTTATCATCCCCTTTTCCTTTATGTGATTTAAACAAAATGTCATCGAATTAGGCAATATTTTGCCGTTTTTAAACGTTTTTGTGAGATTTCAGTTTATTGTTGTTAATTTATTAAATATACGATAAAAATGATGCAAACACGTAATTGATTAGAAATTAACCATAAATGCCTCATTTTCAACCAACTACTTGTTTCTCGTTAAAATACTGAGTAAGATCTAAATCTTAATAAAGATCTAAGTAAAAGGGGAGAAGTTCGGTTTTTATTGCATATATTGACGTTTCAGCCGGAATAGAGCAGTTTTACGTGTACATCTTCCATCGGTAATATAAACGGAAAATCAGGAACATTTTAGTTAATATCAATGTAAACACATTGATTTTTATCTTTTGTATTGGAAACAACATTGTCATATGTCATTTCTAGGATCTAAATAATACGAAACCTCGCTTTATGATTCGAAGTTAAAATCCTCAAATTTGGTATAATAGTAACTTTTTTCACGTTTTTCATGTAGTTTGATATTACGTTAATATATTCATTTTTACCAATATTTCGATACTCTTTCATGTAGTATCACGATATGTGATTTGGCCTTCATATCTCAGATTTTCGCATAATATTGCATTTTAAGCAAGTTTTCTTGCATTTTGTTTCGTACTAAACATCATCGAATTTAGCAATATTTTGACGTTTATCATCCCCTTTTCCTTTATGTGGTTTAAACAAAATATCATCGAATTATGCAATATTTTGCCCTTTTTCAACGTTTTTGTGAATTTTCAGTTTATTGTTGTTAATTAATTATATATACGATAAAAATGATGCAAACACGTAATTGATTAGAAATTAACGATAAATACCTCATTTTCAATCAACGATTTGCTTCTCGTTAAAATACTGAGTAAGATATTGAAAAGGGGAGAAGTTCGGTTTTTATTGCATATATCGACGTTTCAGCCGGATTAGAGCGCTTTTACGTATACATCTTCCATCGGTAATATAAACGGAAAATCAGGAACATTTTAGTTAATTCTAATGAAAACGCATTGATTTTTATCATTTGTATTGGAAACAACATTGTCATATGTCTTTTCTAGGATCTAAATAATACGAAACCTCGCTTTATGATTCGAAGTTAAAATCCTCAAATTTGGTATAATAGTGACTTTTTTCACGTTTTTCATGTAGTTTGATATTACGTTAATATATTCATTTTTACCAATATTTCGATACTCTTTCATGTAGTATCACGATATGTGATTTGGCCTTCATATCTCAGATTTTCGCATAATATTGCATTTTAAGCAAGTTTTCTTGCATTTTGTTTCGTACTAAACATCATCGAATTTAGCAATATTTTGACGTTTATCATCCCCTTTTCCTTTATGTGGTTTAAACAAAATATCATCGAATTATGCAATATTTTGCCGTTTTTCAACGTTTTTGTGAATTTCCAGTTTATTTGTATTAATTCATTAAATATACGATAAAAATGATACACACACGTAATTGATTTGATAATAACCTTAAATACTTTTTTTTCAATCATCTATTTGTTTCTCGTTGAAATACTGAGTAAGATATTGAAAAGGGGAGAAGTTCGGTTTTTATTGCATATATCGACGTTTCAACCGGAATAGAGTGGTTTAACGTATACATCTTCCATCGGTAATATAAACGGAAAATCAGGAACATTTTAGATAATTCTAATGAAAACAAATTGATTTTTATTTTTTGTATTGGAAACAACATTGTCATATGTCTTTTCTTGCATCTAAATAATACGAAACGTCGCTTTATGATTTGAAGTTAAAATCCTCAAATTTGGTATAATAGTGACTTTTTTCACGTTTTTCATGTAGTTTGATATTACGTAAATATATTCATTTTTACCAATATTTCGATACTATTTCATGTAGTGTCACGATATGTGATTTGGCCTCAATATCTCAGATTTTCGCATAATATTGCATTTTAAGCAAGTTTTCTTGCATTTTGTTTCGTACTAAACATCATCGAATTTAGCAATATTTTGACGTTTATCATCCCCTTTTCCTTTATGTGATTTAAACAAAATATCATCGAATTATGCAATATTTTGCCGTTTTTCAACGTTTTTGTGAATTTTCAGTTTATTGTTGTTAATTAATTAAATATACGATAAAAATGATGCAAACACGTAATTGATTAGAAATTAACGATAAATACCTCATTTTCAATCAACTATTTGCTTCTCGTTAAAATACTGAGTAAGATATTGGAAAGGGGAGAAGTTCGGTTTTTATTGCATATATCGACGTTTCAGCCGGAATAGAGCGCTTTTACGTATACATCTTCCATCGGTAATATAATCGGAAAATCAGGAACATTTTAGTTAATTCTAATGAAAACACATTGATTTTTATCATTTGTATTGGAAACAACATTGTCATATGTCTTTTCTTGGATCAAAATAATACGAAACCTCGCTTTATGATTCGAAGTTAAAATCCTCAAATTTGGTATAATAGTGACTTTTTTCACGTTTTTCATGTAGTTTGATATTACGTTAATATATTCATTTTTACCAATATTTCGATACTCTTTCATGTAGTATCACGATATGTGATTTGGCCTTCATATCTCAGATTTTCGCATAATATTGCATTTTAAGCAAGTTTTCTTGCATTTTGTTTCGTACTAAACATCATCGATTTTAGCAATATTTTGACGTTTATCATCCCCTTTTCCTGTAAGTGATTTAAACAAAATATCATCGAATTAGGCAATATTTTGCCGTTTTTAAACGTTTTTGTGAATTTTCAGTTTATTGGTATTAATTCATTAAATATACGATATAAATGATACAAACACGTAATTGATTAGATAATAACCTTAAATACTTCATTTTCAATCAACTATTTGTTTCTCGTTGAAATACTGAGTAAGATATTGAAAAGGGGATAAGTTCGGTTTACATTGCATATATCAACGTTTCAACCGGAACAGCGCGGTTTTACGTGTACATCTTCCATCGGTAATATAAACGGAAAATCAGGAACATTTTAGTTAATTCTAATGTAAACACATTGATTTTTATCTTTTGTATTGGAAACAACATTGTCATATGTCTTTTCTTGAATCTAAATAATACGACACGTCGCTTTATGATTCGAAGTTAAAATCCTCAAATTTGGTATAATAGTGTCTTTCTTCACGTTTTTCCTGTAGTTTGATATTACGTGAGTTGTAGGTTGATATATTCATTTTTACCAATATTTCGATACTATTTCATGTAGTATCACGATATGTGATTTGGCCTCCATATCTCAGATTCTCGCATAATATTGCATTTTAAGCAAGTTTTCTTGCATTTTGTTTCGTACTAAACATCATCGAATTTAGCAATATTTTGACGTTTATCATCCCCTTTTCCTTTATGTGATTTAAACAAAATGTCATCGAATTAGGCAATATTTTGCCGTTTTTTAACGTTTTTGTGAGATTTCAGTTTATTGTTGTTAATTTATTAAATATACGATAAAAATGATGCAAACACGTAATTGATTAGAAATTAACCATAAATACCTCATTTTCAACCAACTACTTGTTTCTCGTTAAAATACTGAGTAAGATCTAAATCTTAATAAAGATCTAAGTAAAAGGGGAGAAGTTCGGTTTTTATTGCATATATTGACGTTTCAGCCGGAATAGAGCAGTTTTACGTGTACATCTTCCATCGGTAATATAAACGGAAAATCAGGAACATTTTAGTTAATTCTAATGAAAACACATTGATTTCTATCATTTGTATTGGAAACAACATTGTCATATGTCTTTTCTTGGATCTAAATAATACGAAACCACGCTTTATAATTTGAAGTTAAAATCCTCAAATTTGGTATAATAGTGACTTTTTTCACGTTTTTAATGTAGTTTGATATTACGTAAATATATTCATTTTTACCAATATTTCGATACTATTTCATGTTGTATCACGATATGTGATTTGCCTTCATATCTCAGATATTCGCATAATATTGCATTTTAAGCAAGTTTTCTTGCATTTTGTTTCGTACTAAACATCATCGATTTTAGCAATATTTTGACGTTTATCATCCCCTTTTCCTGTAAGTGATTTAAACAAAATATCATCGAATTAGGCAATATTTTGCCGTTTTTAAACGTTTTTGTGAATTTTCAGTTTATTGGTATTAATTCATTAAATATACGATATAAATGATACAAACACGTAATTGATTAGATAATAACCTTAAATACTTCATTTTCAATCAACTATTTGTTTCTCGTTGAAATACTGAGTAAGATATTGAAAAGGGGAGAAGTTCGGTTTATATTGCATATATCAACGTTTCAACCGGAACAGCGCGGTTATACGTGTACATCTTCCATCGGTAATATAAACGGAAAATCAGGAACATTTTAGTTAATTCTAATGTAAACACATTGATTTTTATCTTTTGTATTGGAAACAACATTGTCATATGTCTTTTCTAGGATCTAAATAATACGAAACCTCGCTTTATGATTCGAAGTTAAAATCCTCAAATTTGGTATAATAGTGACTTTTTTCACGTTTTTCATGTAGTTTGATATTACGTTAATATATTCATTTTTACCAATATTTCGATACTCTTTCATGTAGTTTATTACGATATGTGATTTGGCCTTCATATCTCAGATTTTCGCATAATATTGCATTTTAAGCAAGTTTTCTTGCATTTTGTTTCGTACTAAACATCATCGAATTTAGCAATATTTTGACGTTTATCATCCCCTTTTCCTTTATGTGATTTAAACAAAATATCATCGAATTATGCAATATTTTGCCGTTTTCAACGCTTTTGTGAATTTTCAGTTTATTGTTGTTAATTAATTAAATATACGATAAAAATGATGCAAACACGTAATTGATTAGAAATTAACCATATATACCTCATTTTCAATCAACTATTTGTTTCTCGTTAAAATACTGAGTAAGATATTGAGAAGGGGAGAAGTTCGGTTTTTATTGCATATATCGACGTTTCAGCCGGAATAGAGCAGTTTTACGTGTACATCTTCCATCGGTAATATAAACGGAAAATCAGGAACATTTTAGTTAATTCTAATGAAAACACATTCATTTTTAATATTTGTATTGGAAACAACATTGTCATATGTCTTTTCTTGGATCTAAATAATACGACACATCGCTTTATGATTCGAATTTAAAATCCTCAAATTTGGTATCATAGTGACTTTTTTTCACGTTTTTCATGTAGTCCGATATTACGTAAATATATTCATTTATACCAATATTTCGATACTATTTCATGTAGTATCACGATATGTGATTTGGCCTCCATATCTCAGATTTTCGCATAATATTGCATTTTAAGCAAGTTTTCTTGCATTTTGTTTCGTACTAAACATCATCGAATTTAGCAATATTTTGACGTTTATCATCCCCTTTTCCTTTATGTGGTTTAAACAAAATATCATCGAATTATGCAATATTTTGCCGTTTTTCAACGTTTTTGTGAATTTTCAGTTTATTGTTGTTTTTTAATTAAATATACGATAAAAATGATGCAAACACGTAATTGATTAGAAACTATCCATAAATACCTCATTTTCAATCAACTATTTGTTTCTCGTTAAAATACTGAGTAAGATATTGAAAAGGGGAGAAGTTCGGTTTTAATTGCATATATCGACGTTTCAGCCGGAATAGAGCGCTTTTACGTATACATCTTCCATCGGTAATATAAACGGAAAATCAGGAACATTTTAGTTAATTCTAATGAAAACACATTGATTTTTATCATTTGTATTGGAAACAACATTGTCATATGTCTTTTCTAGGATCTAAATAATACGAAACCTCGCTTTATGATTCGAAGTTAAAATCCTCAAATTTGGTATAATAGTGACTTTTTTCACGTTTTTCATGTAGTTTGATATTACGTAAATATATTCATTTATACCAATATTTCGATACTATTTCATGTAGTATCACGATATGTGATTTGGCCTCCATATCTCAGATTTTCGCATAATATTGCATTTTAAGCAAGTTTTCTTGCATTTTGTTTCATACTAAACATCATCGAATTTAGCAATATTTTGACGTTTATCATCCCCTTTTCCTTTATGTAATTTAAACAAAATATCATCGAATTATGCAATATTTTGCCGTTTTTCAACGTTTTTTTGAATTTTCAGTTTATTTGTATTAATTCATTAAATATACGATAAAAATTATACAAACACGTAATTGATTAGATAATAACCTTAAATACTTAATTTTCAATCAACTATTTGTTTCTCGTTGAAATACTGAGTAAGATATTGAAAAGGGGAGAAGTTCGGTTTATATTGCATATATCGACGTTTCAACCGGAATAGAGCGGTTTTACGTGTACATCTTCCATCGGTAATATAAACGGAAAATCAGGAACATTTTAGTTAATTCTAATGTAAACACATTGATTTTTATCTTTTGTATTGGAAACAACATTGTCATATGTCATTTCTAGGATCTAAATAATACGAAACCTCGCTTTATGATTCGAAGTTAAAATCCTCAAATTTGGTATAATAGTGACTTTTTTCACGTTTTTCATGTAGTTTGATATTACGTTAATATATTCATTTTTACCAATATTTCGATACTCTTTCATGTAGTATCACGATATGTGATTTGGCCTTCATATCTCAGATTTTCGCATAATATTGCATTTTAAGCAAGTTTTCTTGCATTTTGTTTCGTACTAAACATCATCGAATTTAGCAATATTTTGACGTTTGTCATCCCCTTTTCCTTTATGTGGTTTAAACAAAATATCATGGAATTATGCAATATTTTGCCGTTTTTCAACGTTTTTGTGAATTTTCAGTTTATTGTTGTTATTTAATTAAATATACGATAAAAATGATGCAAACACGTAATTGATTAGAAACTATCCATAAATACCTCATTTTCAATCAACTATTTGTTTCTCGTTAAAATACTGAGTAAGATATTGAAAAGGGGAGAAGTTCGGTTTTTATTGCATATATCGACGTTTCAGCTGGAATAGAGCGCTTTTACGTATACATCTTCCATCGGTAATATAAACGGAAAATCAGGAACATTTTATTTAATTCTAATGAAAACACATTGATTTTTAATATTTGTATTGGAAACAACATTGTCATATGTCTTTTCTTGGATCTAAATAATACGAAACCTCGCTTTATGATTCAAAGTTAAAATCCTCAAATTTGGTATAATAGTGACTTTTTTCACGTTTTTCATGTAGTTTGATATTACGTTAATATATTCATTTTTACCAATATTTCGATACTCTTTCATGTAGTATCACGATATGTGATTTGGCCTTCATATCTCAGATTTTCGCATAATATTGCATTTTAAGCAAGTTTTCTTGCATTTTGTTTCGTACTAAACATCATCGAATTTAGCAATATTTTGACGTTTATCATCCCCTTTTCCTGTAAGTGATTTAAACAAAATATCATCGAATTATGCAATATTTTGCCGTTTTTCAACGTTTTTGTGAATTTTCAGTTTATTTGTATTAATTCATTAAATATACGATAAAAATGATACACACACGTAATTGATTTGATAATAACCTTAAATACTTCATTTTCAATCTATTTGTTTCTCGTTGAAATACTGAGTAAGATATTGAAAAGGGGAGAAGTTCGGTTTATATTGCATATATCGACGTTTCAACCGGAATAGAGCGGTTTTACGTGTACATCTTCCATCGGTAATATAAACGGAAAATCAGGAACATTTTAGTTAATTCTAATGTAAACACATTGATTTTTATCTTTTGTATTGGAAACAACATTGTCATATGTCTTTTCTAGGATCTAAATAATACGAAACCTCGCTTTATGATTCGAAGATAAAATCCTCAAATTTGGTATAATAGTGATTTTTTTCACGTTTTTCATGTAGTTTGATATTACGTTAATATATTCATTTTTACCAATATTTCGATACTCTTTCATGTAGTATCACGATATGTGATTTGGCCTTCATATCTCAGATTTTCGCATAATATTGCATTTTAAGCAAGTTTTCTTGCATTTTGTTTCGTACTAAACATCATCGAATTTAGCAATATTTTGACGTTTATCATCCCCTTTTCCTTTATGTGATTTAAACAAAATATCATCGAATTATGCAATATTTTGCCGTTTTCAACGTTTTTGTGAATTTTCAGTTTATTGTTGTTAATTAATTAAATATACGATAAAAATGATGCAAACACGTAATTGATTAGAAATTAACCATATATACCTCATTTTCAATCAACTATTTGTTTCTCGTTAAAATACTGAGTAAGATATTGAAAAGGGGAGAAGTTCGGTTTTTATTGCATATATCGACGTTTCAGCCGGAATAGAGCAGTTTTACGTATACATCTTCCATCGGTAATATAAACGGAAAATCAGGAACATTTTAGTTAATTCTAATGAAAACACATTGATTTTTATCATTTGTATTGGAAACAACATTGTCATATGTCTTTTCTTGGATCTAAATAATACGACACGTCGCTTTATGATTCGAAGTTAAAATCCTCAAATTTGGTATAATAGTGACTTTTTTCACGTTTTTCATGTAGTTTGATATTACGTAAATATATTCATTTATACCAATATTTCGATACTATTTCATGTAGTATCACGATATGTGATTTGGCCTCCATATCTCATATTTTCGCATAATATTGCATTTTAAGCAAGTTTTCTTGCATTTTGTTTCGTACTAAACATCATCGAATTTAGCAATATTTTGACGTTTATCATCCCCTTTTCCTTTACGTGATTTAAACAAAATATCATCGAATTATGCAATATTTTGCCGTTTTTCAACGTTTTTGTGAATTTTCAGTTTATTGTTGTTAATTAATTAAATATACGATAAAAATGATGCAAACACGTAATTGATTAGAAATTAACGATAAATACCTCATTTTCAATCAACTATTTGCTTCTCGTTAAAATACTGAGTAAGATATTGAAAAGGGGAGAAGTTCGGTTTTTATTGCATATATCGACGTTTCAGCCGGAATAGAGCGCTTTTACGTATACATCTTCCATCGGTAATATAAACGGAAAATCAGGAACATTTTAGTTAATTCTAATGAAAACACATTGATTTTTATCATTTGTATTGGAAACAACATTGTCATATGTCTTTTCTAGGATCTAAATAATACGAAACCTCGCTTTATGATTCGAAGTTAAAATCCTCAAATTTGGTATAATAGTGACTTTTTTCACGTTTTTCATGTAGTTTGATATTACGTTAATATATTCATTTTTACCAATATTTCGATACTCTTTCATGTAGTATCACGATATGTGATTTGGCCTTCATATCTCAGATTTTCGCATAATATTGCATTTTAAGCAAGTTTTCTTGCATTTTGTTTCGTACTAAACATCATCGAATTTAGCAATATTTTGACGTTTATCATCCCCTTTTCCTTTATGTGATTTAAACAAAATATCATCGAATTATGCAATATTTTTCCGTTTCTGAACGTTTTTGTGAATTTTCAGTTTATTGTTGTTAATTAATTAAATATACGATAAAAATGATGCAAACACGTAATTGATTAGAAATTAATTATAAATACCTCACTTTCAATCAACTATTTGTTTCTCGTTTAAATACTGAGTAAGATATTGAAAAGGGGAGAAGTTCGGTTTTTATTGCATATATCGACGTTTCAGCCGGAATAGAGCAGTTTTACGTGTACATCTTCCATCGGTAATATAAACGGAAAATCAGGAACATTTTAGTTAATTCTAATGAAAACACATTCATTTTTAATATTTGTATTGGAAACAACATTGTCATATGTCTTTTCTTGGATCTAAATAATACGACACGTCGCTTTATGATTCGAAGTTAAAATCCTCAAATTTGGTATAATAGTGACTTTTTTCACGTTTTTCATGTAGTTTGATATTACGTAAATATATTCATTTATACCAATATTTCGATACTATTTCATGTAGTATCACGATATGTGATTTGGCCTCCATATCTCATATTTTCGCATAATATTGCATTTTAAGCAAGTTTTCTTGCATTTTGTTTCGTACTAAACATCATCGAATTTAGCAATATTTTGACGTTTATCATCCCCTTTTCCTTTACGTGATTTAAACAAAATATCATCGAATTATGCAATATTTTGCCGTTTTTCAACGTTTTTGTGAATTTTCAGTTTATTGTTGTTAATTAATTAAATATACGATAAAAATGATGCAAACACGTAATTGATTAGAAATTAACGATAAATACCTCATTTTCAATCAACTATTTGCTTCTCGTTAAAATACTGAGTAAGATATTGAAAAGGGGAGAAGTTCGGTTTTTATTGCATATATCGACGTTTCAGCCGGAATAGAGCGCTTTTACGTATACATCTTCCATCGGTAATATAAACGGAAAATCAGGAACATTTTAGTTAATTCTAATGAAAACACATTGATTTTTATCATTTGTATTGGAAACAACATTGTCATATGTCTTTTCTAGGATCTAAATAATACGAAACCTCGCTTTATGATTCGAAGTTAAAATCCTCAAATTTGGTATAATAGTGACTTTTTTCACGTTTTTCATGTAGTTTGATATTACGTTAATATATTCATTTTTACCAATATTTCGATACTCTTTCATGTAGTATCACGATATGTGATTTGGCCTTCATATCTCAGATTTTCGCATAATATTGCATTTTAAGCAAGTTTTCTTGCATTTTGTTTCGTACTAAACATCATCGAATTTAGCAATATTTTGACGTTTATCATCCCCTTTTCCTTTATGTGATTTAAACAAAATATCATCGAATTATGCAATATTTTTCCGTTTCTGAACGTTTTTGTGAATTTTCAGTTTATTGTTGTTAATTAATTAAATATACGATAAAAATGATGCAAACACGTAATTGATTAGAAATTAATTATAAATACCTCACTTTCAATCAACTATTTGTTTCTCGTTTAAATACTGAGTAAGATATTGAAAAGGGGAGAAGTTCGGTTTTTATTGCATATATCGACGTTTCAGCCGGAATAGAGCAGTTTTACGTGTACATCTTCCATCGGTAATATAAACGGAAAATCAGGAACATTTTAGTTAATTCTAATGAAAACACATTCATTTTTAATATTTGTATTGGAAACAACATTGTCATATGTCTTTTCTTGGATCTAAATAATACGACACGTCGCTTTATGATTCGAAGTTAAAATCCTCAAATTTGGTATAATAGTGACTTTTTTCACGTTTTTCATGTAGTTTGATATTACGTAAATATATTCATTTATACCAATATTTCGATACTATTTCATGTAGTATCACGATATGTGATTTGGCCTCCATATCTCAGATTTTCGCATAATATTGCATTTTAAGCAAGTTTTCTTGCATTTTGTTTCGTACTAAACATCATCGAATTTAGCAATATTTTGACGTTTATCATCCCCTTTTCCTTTATGTGATTTAAACAAAATATCATCGAATTATGCAATATTTTGCCGTTTTTCAACGTTTTTGTGAATTTTCAGTTTATTGTTGTTAATTAATTAAATATACGATAAAAATGATGCAAAAACGTAATTGATTAGAAATTAACGATAAATACCTCATTTTCAATCAACTATTTGCTTCTCGGTAAAATACTGAGTAAGATATTGAAAAGGGGAGAAGTTCGGTTTTTATTGCATATATCGACGTTCCAACCGGAATAGAGCGCTATTACGTATACATCTTCCATCGGTAATATAAACGGAAAATCAGGAACATTTTAGTTAATTCTAATGAAAACACATTGATTTTTATCATTTGTATTGGAAACAACATTGTCATATGTCTTTTCTCGGATCTAAATAATACGAAACCTCGCTTTATGATTCGAAGTTAAAATCCTCAAATTTGGTGTAATAGTGACTTTTTTCACGTTTTTCATGTAGTTTGATATTACGTTAAAATATTCATTTTTACCAATATTTCGATACTCTTTCATGTAGTATCACGATATGTGATTTGGCCTTCATATCTCAGATTTTCGCATAATATTGCATTTTAAGCAAGTTTTCTTGCATTGCGTTTCGTACTAAACATCATCGAATTTAGCAATATTTTGACGTTTATAATCCCCTTTTCCTGTAAGTGATTTAAACAAAATATCATCGAATTATGCAATATTTTGCCGTTTTTCAACGTTTTTGTGAATTTTCAGTTTATTTGTATTAATTCATTAAATATACGATAAAAATGATACACACACGTAATTGATTTGATAATAACCTTAAATACTTCATTTTCAATCTATTTGTTTCTCGTTGAAATACTGAGTAAGATAATGAAAAGGGGAGAAGTTCGGTTTATATTGCATATATCGACGTTTCAACCGGAATAGAGCGGTTTTACGTGTACATCTTCCATCGGTAATATAAACGGAAAATCAGGAACATTTTAGTTAATTCTAATGTAAACACATTGATTTTTATCTTTTGTATTGGAAACAACATTGTCATATGTCTTTTCTAGGATCTAAATAATACGAAACCTCGCTTTATGATTCGAAGATAAAATCCTCAAATTTGGTATAATAGTGATTTTTTTCACGTTTTTCATGTAGTTTGATATTACGTTAATATATTCATTTTTACCAATATTTCGATACTCTTTCATGTAGTATCACGATATGTGATTTGGCCTTCATATCTCAGATTTTCGCATAATATTGCATTTTAAGCAAGTTTTCTTGCATTTTGTTTCGTACTAAACATCATCGAATTTAGCAATATTTTGACGTTTATCATCCCCTTTTCCTTTATGTGATTTAAACAAAATATCATCGAATTATGCAATATTTTGCCGTTTTCAACGTTTTTGTGAATTTTCAGTTTATTGTTGTTAATTAATTAAATATACGATAAAAATGATGCAAACACGTAATTGATTAGAAATTAACCATATATACCTCATTTTCAATCAACTATTTGTTTCTCGTTAAAATACTGAGTAAGATATTGAAAAGGGGAGAAGTTCGGTTTTTATTGCATATATCGACGTTTCAGCCGGAATAGAGCAGTTTTACGTATACATCTTCCATCGGTAATATAAACGGAAAATCAGGAACATTTTAGTTAATTCTAATGAAAACACATTGATTTTTATCATTTGTATTGGAAACAACATTGTCATATGTCTTTTCTTGGATCTAAATAATACGACACGTCGCTTTATGATTCGAAGTTAAAATCCTCAAATTTGGTATAATAGTGACTTTTTTCACGTTTTTCATGTAGTTTGATATTACGTAAATATATTCATTTATACCAATATTTCGATACTATTTCATGTAGTATCACGATATGTGATTTGGCCTCCATATCTCATATTTTCGCATAATATTGCATTTTAAGCAAGTTTTCTTGCATTTTGTTTCGTACTAAACATCATCGAATTTAGCAATATTTTGACGTTTATCATCCCCTTTTCCTTTACGTGATTTAAACAAAATATCATCGAATTATGCAATATTTTGCCGTTTTTCAACGTTTTTGTGAATTTTCAGTTTATTGTTGTTAATTAATTAAATATACGATAAAAATGATGCAAACACGTAATTGATTAGAAATTAACGATAAATACCTCATTTTCAATCAACTATTTGCTTCTCGTTAAAATACTGAGTAAGATATTGAAAAGGGGAGAAGTTCGGTTTTTATTGCATATATCGACGTTTCAGCCGGAATAGAGCGCTTTTACGTATACATCTTCCATCGGTAATATAAACGGAAAATCAGGAACATTTTAGTTAATTCTAATGAAAACACATTGATTTTTATCATTTGTATTGGAAACAACATTGTCATATGTCTTTTCTAGGATCTAAATAATACGAAACCTCGCTTTATGATTCGAAGTTAAAATCCTCAAATTTGGTATAATAGTGACTTTTTTCACGTTTTTCATGTAGTTTGATATTACGTTAATATATTCATTTTTACCAATATTTCGATACTCTTTCATGTAGTATCACGATATGTGATTTGGCCTTCATATCTCAGATTTTCGCATAATATTGCATTTTAAGCAAGTTTTCTTGCATTTTGTTTCGTACTAAACATCATCGAATTTAGCAATATTTTGACGTTTATCATCCCCTTTTCCTTTATGTGATTTAAACAAAATATCATCGAATTATGCAATATTTTTCCGTTTCTGAACGTTTTTGTGAATTTTCAGTTTATTGTTGTTAATTAATTAAATATACGATAAAAATGATGCAAACACGTAATTGATTAGAAATTAATTATAAATACCTCACTTTCAATCAACTATTTGTTTCTCGTTTAAATACTGAGTAAGATATTGAAAAGGGGAGAAGTTCGGTTTTTATTGCATATATCGACGTTTCAGCCGGAATAGAGCAGTTTTACGTGTACATCTTCCATCGGTAATATAAACGGAAAATCAGGAACATTTTAGTTAATTCTAATGAAAACACATTCATTTTTAATATTTGTATTGGAAACAACATTGTCATATGTCTTTTCTTGGATCTAAATAATACGACACGTCGCTTTATGATTCGAAGTTAAAATCCTCAAATTTGGTATAATAGTGACTTTTTTCACGTTTTTCATGTAGTTTGATATTACGTAAATATATTCATTTATACCAATATTTCGATACTATTTCATGTAGTATCACGATATGTGATTTGGCCTCCATATCTCAGATTTTCGCATAATATTGCATTTTAAGCAAGTTTTCTTGCATTTTGTTTCGTACTAAACATCATCGAATTTAGCAATATTTTGACGTTTATCATCCCCTTTTCCTTTATGTGATTTAAACAAAATATCATCGAATTATGCAATATTTTGCCGTTTTTCAACGTTTTTGTGAATTTTCAGTTTATTGTTGTTAATTAATTAAATATACGATAAAAATGATGCAAAAACGTAATTGATTAGAAATTAACGATAAATACCTCATTTTCAATCAACTATTTGCTTCTCGGTAAAATACTGAGTAAGATATTGAAAAGGGGAGAAGTTCGGTTTTTATTGCATATATCGACGTTCCAACCGGAATAGAGCGCTATTACGTATACATCTTCCATCGGTAATATAAACGGAAAATCAGGAACATTTTAGTTAATTCTAATGATAACACATTGACTTTTATCATTTGTATTGGAAACAACATTGTCATATGTCTTTTCTTGGATCTAAATAATACGAAACCTCGCTTTATGATTCGAAGTTAAAATCCTCAAATTTGGTATAATAGTGACTTTTTTCACGTTTTTCATGTAGTTTGATATTACGTTAATATATTCATTTTTACCAATATTTCGATACTATTTCATGTAGTATCACGATATGTGATTTGGCCTTCATATCTCAGATTTTCGCATAATATTGCATTTTAAGCAAGTTTTCTTGCATTTTGTTTCGTACTAAACATCATCGAATTTAGCAATATTTTGACGTTTATCATCCCCTTTTCCTTTATGTGATTTAAACAAAATATCATCGAATTTTGCAATATTTTGCCGTTTTTGAACGTTTTTGTGAATTTTCAGTTTATTGTTGTTAATTAATTAAATATACGATAAAAATGATGCAAACACGTAATTGATTAGAAATTAATTATAAATACCTCATTTTCAATCAACTATTTTTTTCTCGTTTAAATACTGAGTAAGATATTGAAAAGGGGAGAAGTTCGGTTTTTATTGCATATATCGACGTTTCATCCGGAATAGAGCAGTTTTACGTGTACATCTTCCATCGGTAATATAAACGGAAAATCAGGAACATTTTAGTTAATTCTAATCAAAACACATTGATTTTTATCATTTGTATTGGAAACAACATTGTCATATGTCTTTTCTTGGATCTAAATAATACGACACGTCGCTTTGTGATTCGAAGTTAAAATCCTCAAATTTGGTATAATAGTGACTTTTTTCACGTTTTTCATGTAGTTTGATATTACGTTAATATATTCATTTTTACCAATATTTCGATACTATTTCATGTAGTATCACGATATGTGATTTGGCCTTCATATCTCAGATTTTCGCATAATATTGCATTTTAAGCAAGTTTTCTTGCATTGTGTTTCGTACTAAACATCATCGAATTTAGCAATATTTTGACGTTTATAATCCCCTTTTCCTGTAAGTGATTTAAACAAAATATCATCGAATTAGGCAATATTTTGCCGTTTTTAAATGTTTTTGTGAATTTCCAGTTAATTTGTATTAATTCATTAAATATACGATAAAAATGATACACACACGTAATTGATTTGATAATAACCTTAAATACTTCATTTTCAATCATCTATTTGTTTCTCGTTGAAATACTGAGTAAGATATTGAAAAGGGGAGAAGTTCGGTTTTCATTGCATATATCGACGTTTCAACCGGAATAGAGTGGTTTAACGTATACATCTTCCATCGGTAATATAAACGGAAAATCAGGAACATTTTAGTTAATTCTAATCAAAACACATTGATTTTTATCATTTGTATTGGAAACAACATTGTCATATGTCTTTTCTTGGATCTAAATAATACGAAACCTCGCTTTATGATTCAAAGTTAAAATCCTCAAATTTGGTATAATAGTGACTTTTTTCACGTTTTTCATGTAGTTTGATATTACGTTAATATATTCATTTTTACCAATATTTCGATACTCTTTCATGTAGTATCACGATATGTGATTTGGCCTTCATATCTCAGATTTTCGCATAATATTGCATTTTAAGCAAGTTTTCTTGCATTTTGTTTCGTACTAAACATCATCGAATTTAGCAATATTTTGACGTTTATCATCCCCTTTTCCTGTAAGTGATTTAAACAAAATATCATCGAATTATGCAATATTTTGCCGTTTTTCAACGTTTTTGTGAATTTTCAGTTTATTTGTATTAATTCATTAAATATACGATAAAAATGATACACACACGTAATTGATTTGATAATAACCTTAAATACTTCATTTTCAATCTATTTGTTTCTCGTTGAAATACTGAGTAAGATATTGAAAAGGGGAGAAGTTCGGTTTATATTGCATATATCGACGTTTCAACCGGAATAGAGCGGTTTTACGTGTACATCTTCCATCGGTAATATAAACGGAAAATCAGGAACATTTTAGTTAATTCTAATGTAAACACATTGATTTTTATCTTTTGTATTGGAAACAACATTGTCATATGTCTTTTCTAGGATCTAAATAATACGAAACCTCGCTTTATGATTCGAAGATAAAATCCTCAAATTTGGTATAATAGTGATTTTTTTCACGTTTTTCATGTAGTTTGATATTACGTTAATATATTCATTTTTACCAATATTTCGATACTCTTTCATGTAGTATCACGATATGTGATTTGGCCTTCATATCTCAGATTTTCGCATAATATTGCATTTTAAGCAAGTTTTCTTGCATTTTGTTTCGTACTAAACATCATCGAATTTAGCAATATTTTGACGTTTATCATCCCCTTTTCCTTTATGTGATTTAAACAAAATATCATCGAATTATGCAATATTTTGCCGTTTTCAACGTTTTTGTGAATTTTCAGTTTATTGTTGTTAATTAATTAAATATACGATAAAAATGATGCAAACACGTAATTGATTAGAAATTAACCATATATACCTCATTTTCAATCAACTATTTGTTTCTCGTTAAAATACTGAGTAAGATATTGAAAAGGGGAGAAGTTCGGTTTTTATTGCATATATCGACGTTTCAGCCGGAATAGAGCAGTTTTACGTATATATCTTCCATCGGTAATATAAACGGAAAATCAGGAACATTTTAGTTAATTCTAATGAAAACACATTGATTTTTATCATTTGTATTGGAAACAACATTGTCATATGTCTTTTCTTGGATCTAAATAATACGACACGTCGCTTTATGATTCGAAGTTAAAATCCTCAAATTTGGTATAATAGTGACTTTTTTCACGTTTTTCATGTAGTTTGATATTACGTAAATATATTCATTTATACCAATATTTCGATACTATTTCATGTAGTATCACGATATGTGATTTGGCCTCCATATCTCATATTTTCGCATAATATTGCATTTTAAGCAAGTTTTCTTGCATTTTGTTTCGTACTAAACATCATCGAATTTAGCAATATTTTGACGTTTATCATCCCCTTTTCCTTTACGTGATTTAAACAAAATATCATCGAATTATGCAATATTTTGCCGTTTTTCAACGTTTTTGTGAATTTTCAGTTTATTGTTGTTAATTAATTAAATATACGATAAAAATGATGCAAACACGTAATTGATTAGAAATTAACGATAAATACCTCATTTTCAATCAACTATTTGCTTCTCGTTAAAATACTGAGTAAGATATTGAAAAGGGGAGAAGTTCGGTTTTTATTGCATATATCGACGTTTCAGCCGGAATAGAGCGCTTTTACGTATACATCTTCCATCGGTAATATAAACGGAAAATCAGGAACATTTTAGTTAATTCTAATGAAAACACATTGATTTTTATCATTTGTATTGGAAACAACATTGTCATATGTCTTTTCTAGGATCTAAATAATACGAAACCTCGCTTTATGATTCGAAGTTAAAATCCTCAAATTTGGTATAATAGTGACTTTTTTCACGTTTTTCATGTAGTTTGATATTACGTTAATATATTCATTTTTACCAATATTTCGATACTCTTTCATGTAGTATCACGATATGTGATTTGGCCTTCATATCTCAGATTTTCGCATAATATTGCATTTTAAGCAAGTTTTCTTGCATTTTGTTTCGTACTAAACATCATCGAATTTAGCAATATTTTGACGTTTATCATCCCCTTTTCCTTTATGTGATTTAAACAAAATATCATCGAATTATGCAATATTTTGCCGTTTCTGAACGTTTTTGTGAATTTTCAGTTTATTGTTGTTAATTAATTAAATATACGATAAAAATGATGCAAACACGTAATTGATTAGAAATTAATTATAAATACCTCACTTTCAATCAACTATTTGTTTCTCGTTTAAATACTGAGTAAGATATTGAAAAGGGGAGAAGTTCGGTTTTTATTGCATATATCGACGTTTCAGCCGGAATAGAGCAGTTTTACGTGTACATCTTCCATCGGTAATATAAACGGAAAATCAGGAACATTTTAGTTAATTCTAATGAAAACACATTGATTTTTATTTTTTGTATTGGAAACAACATTGTCATATGTCTTTTCTTGCATCTAAATAATACGAAACGTCGCTTTATGATTCGAAGTTAAAATCCTCAAATTTGGTATAATAGTGACTTTTTTCACGTTTTTCATGTAGTTTGATATTACGTAAATATATTCATTTATACCAATATTTCGATACTATTTCATGTAGTATCACGATATGTGATTTGGCCTCCATATCTCATATTTTCGCATAATATTGCATTTTAAGCAAGTTTTCTTGCATTTTGTTTCGTACTAAACATCATCGAATTTAGCAATATTTTGACGTTTATCATCCCCTTTTCCTTTATATGATTTAAACAAAATATCATCGAATTATGCAATATTTTGCCGTTTTTCAACGTTTTTGTGAATTTTCAGTTTATTGTTGTTAATTAATTAAATATACGATAAAAATGATGCAAACACGTAATTGATTAGAAATTAACGATAAATACCTCATTTTCAATCAACTATTTGCTTCTCGTTAAAATACTGAGTAAGATATTGAAAAGGGGAGAAGTTCGGTTTTTATTGCATATATCGACGTTTCAGCCGGAATAGAGCACTTTTACGTATACATCTTCCATCGGTAATATAAACGGAAAATCAGGAACATTTTAGTTAATTCTAATGATAACACATTGACTTTTATCATTTGTATTGGAAACAACATTGTCATATGTCTTTTCTTGGATCTAAATAATACGAAACCTCGCTTTATGATTCGAAGTTAAAATCCTCAAATTTGGTATAATAGTGACTTTTTTCACGTTTTTCATGTAGTTTGATATTACGTTAATATATTCATTTTTACCAATATTTCGATACTATTTCATGTAGTATCACGATATGTGATTTGGCCTTCATATCTCAGATTTTCGCATAATATTGCATTTTAAGCAAGTTTTCTTGCATTTTGTTTCGTACTAAACATCATCGAATTTAGCAATATTTTGACGTTTATCATCCCCTTTTCCTTTATGTGATTTAAACAAAATATCATCGAATTTTGCAATATTTTGCCGTTTTTGAACGTTTTTGTGAATTTTCAGTTTATTGTTGTTAATTAATTAAATATACGATAAAAATGATGCAAACACGTAATTGATTAGAAATTAATTATAAATACCTCATTTTCAATCAACTATTTTTTTCTCGTTTAAATACTCAGTAAGATATTGAAAAGGGGAGAAGTTCGGTTTTTATTGCATATATCGACGTTTCATCCGGAATAGAGCAGTTTTACGTGTACATCTTCCATCGGTAATATAAACGGAAAATCAGGAACATTTTAGTTAATTCTAATCAAAACACATTGATTTTTATCATTTGTATTGGAAACAACATTGTCATATGTCTTTTCTTGGATCTAAATAATACGACACGTCGCTTTGTGATTCGAAGTTAAAATCCTCAAATTTGGTATAATAGTGACTTTTTTCACGTTTTTCATGTAGTTTGATATTACGTTAATATATTCATTTTTACCAATATTTCGATACTATTTCATGTAGTATCACGATATGTGATTTGGCCTTCATATCTCAGATTTTCGCATAATATTGCATTTTAAGCAAGTTTTCTTGCATTGTGTTTCGTACTAAACATCATCGAATTTAGCAATATTTTGACGTTTATAATCCCCTTTTCCTGTAAGTGATTTAAACAAAATATCATCGAATTAGGCAATATTTTGCCGTTTTTAAATGTTTTTGTGAATTTCCAGTTAATTTGTATTAATTCATTAAATATACGATAAAAATGATACACACACGTAATTGATTTGATAATAACCTTAAATACTTCATTTTCAATCATCTATTTGTTTCTCGTTGAAATACTGAGTAAGATATTGAAAAGGGGAGAAGTTCGGTTTTCATTGCATATATCGACGTTTCAACCGGAATAGAGTGGTTTAACGTATACATCTTCCATCGGTAATATAAACGGAAAATCAGGAACATTTTAGTTAATTCTAATCAAAACACATTGATTTTTATCATTTGTATTGGAAACAACATTGTCATATGTCTTTTCTTGGATCTAAATAATACGAAACCTCGCTTTATGATTCAAAGTTAAAATCCTCAAATTTGGTATAATAGTGACTTTTTTCACGTTTTTCATGTAGTTTGATATTACGTTAATATATTCATTTTTACCAATATTTCGATACTCTTTCATGTAGTATCACGATATGTGATTTGGCCTTCATATCTCAGATTTTCGCATAATATTGCATTTTAAGCAAGTTTTCTTGCATTTTGTTTCGTACTAAACATCATCGAATTTAGCAATATTTTGACGTTTATCATCCCCTTTTCCTGTAAGTGATTTAAACAAAATATCATCGAATTATGCAATATTTTGCCGTTTTTCAACGTTTTTGTGAATTTTCAGTTTATTTGTATTAATTCATTAAATATACGATAAAAATGATACACACACGTAATTGATTTGATAATAACCTTAAATACTTCATTTTCAATCTATTTGTTTCTCGTTGAAATACTGAGTAAGATATTGAAAAGGGGAGAAGTTCGGTTTATATTGCATATATCGACGTTTCAACCGGAATAGAGCGGTTTTACGTGTACATCTTCCATCGGTAATATAAACGGAAAATCAGGAACATTTTAGTTAATTCTAATGTAAACACATTGATTTTTATCTTTTGTATTGGAAACAACATTGTCATATGTCTTTTCTAGGATCTAAATAATACGAAACCTCGCTTTATGATTCGAAGATAAAATCCTCAAATTTGGTATAATAGTGATTTTTTTCACGTTTTTCATGTAGTTTGATATTACGTTAATATATTCATTTTTACCAATATTTCGATACTCTTTCATGTAGTATCACGATATGTGATTTGGCCTTCATATCTCAGATTTTCGCATAATATTGCATTTTAAGCAAGTTTTCTTGCATTTTGTTTCGTACTAAACATCATCGAATTTAGCAATATTTTGACGTTTATCATCCCCTTTTCCTTTATGTGATTTAAACAAAATATCATCGAATTATGCAATATTTTGCCGTTTTCAACGTTTTTGTGAATTTTCAGTTTATTGTTGTTAATTAATTAAATATACGATAAAAATGATGCAAACACGTAATTGATTAGAAATTAACCATATATACCTCATTTTCAATCAACTATTTGTTTCTCGTTAAAATACTGAGTAAGATATTGAAAAGGGGAGAAGTTCGGTTTTTATTGCATATATCGACGTTTCAGCCGGAATAGAGCAGTTTTACGTATACATCTTCCATCGGTAATATAAACGGAAAATCAGGAACATTTTAGTTAATTCTAATGAAAACACATTGATTTTTATCATTTGTATTGGAAACAACATTGTCATATGTCTTTTCTTGGATCTAAATAATACGACACGTCGCTTTATGATTCGAAGTTAAAATCCTCAAATTTGGTATAATAGTGACTTTTTTCACGTTTTTCATGTAGTTTGATATTACGTAAATATATTCATTTATACCAATATTTCGATACTATTTCATGTAGTATCACGATATGTGATTTGGCCTCCATATCTCATATTTTCGCATAATATTGCATTTTAAGCAAGTTTTCTTGCATTTTGTTTCGTACTAAACATCATCGAATTTAGCAATATTTTGACGTTTATCATCCCCTTTTCCTTTACGTGATTTAAACAAAATATCATCGAATTATGCAATATTTTGCCGTTTTTCAACGTTTTTGTGAATTTTCAGTTTATTGTTGTTAATTAATTAAATATACGATAAAAATGATGCAAACACGTAATTGATTAGAAATTAACGATAAATACCTCATTTTCAATCAACTATTTGCTTCTCGTTAAAATACTGAGTAAGATATTGAAAAGGGGAGAAGTTCGGTTTTTATTGCATATATCGACGTTTCAGCCGGAATAGAGCGCTTTTACGTATACATCTTCCATCGGTAATATAAACGGAAAATCAGGAACATTTTAGTTAATTCTAATGAAAACACATTGATTTTTATCATTTGTATTGGAAACAACATTGTCATATGTCTTTTCTAGGATCTAAATAATACGAAACCTCGCTTTATGATTCGAAGTTAAAATCCTCAAATTTGGTATAATAGTGACTTTTTTCACGTTTTTCATGTAGTTTGATATTACGTTAATATATTCATTTTTACCAATATTTCGATACTCTTTCATGTAGTATCACGATATGTGATTTGGCCTTCATATCTCAGATTTTCGCATAATATTGCATTTTAAGCAAGTTTTCTTGCATTTTGTTTCGTACTAAACATCATCGAATTTAGCAATATTTTGACGTTTATCATCCCCTTTTCCTTTATGTGATTTAAACAAAATATCATCGAATTATGCAATATTTTTCCGTTTCTGAACGTTTTTGTGAATTTTCAGTTTATTGTTGTTAATTAATTAAATATACGATAAAAATGATGCAAACACGTAATTGATTAGAAATTAATTATAAATACCTCACTTTCAATCAACTATTTGTTTCTCGTTTAAATACTGAGTAAGATATTAAAAAGGGGAGAAGTTCGGTTTTTATTGCATATATCGACGTTTCAGCCGGAATAGAGCAGTTTTACGTGTACATCTTCCATCGGTAATATAAACGGAAAATCAGGAACATTTTAGTTAATTCTAATGAAAACACATTGATTTTTATTTTTTGTATTGGAAACAACATTGTCATATGTCTTTTCTTGCATCTAAATAATACGAAACGTCGCTTTATGATTCGAAGTTAAAATCCTCAAATTTGGTATAATAGTGACTTTTTTCACGTTTTTCATGTAGTTTGATATTACGTAAATATATTCATTTATACCAATATTTCGATACTATTTCATGTAGTATCACGATATGTGATTTGGCCTCCATATCTCATATTTTCGCATAATATTGCATTTTAAGCAAGTTTTCTTGCATTTTGTTTCGTACTAAACATCATCGAATTTAGCAATATTTTGACGTTTATCATCCCCTTTTCCTTTATATGATTTAAACAAAATATCATCGAATTATGCAATATTTTGCCGTTTTTCAACGTTTTTGTGAATTTTCAGTTTATTGTTGTTAATTAATTAAATATACGATAAAAATGATGCAAACACGTAATTGATTAGAAATTAACGATAAATACCTCATTTTCAATCAACTATTTGCTTCTCGTTAAAATACTGAGTAAGATATTGAAAAGGGGAGAAGTTCGGTTTTTATTGCATATATCGACGTTTCAGCCGGAATAGAGCACTTTTACGTATACATCTTCCATCGGTAATATAAACGGAAAATCAGGAACATTTTAGTTAATTCTAATGATAACACATTGACTTTTATCATTTGTATTGGAAACAACATTGTCATATGTCTTTTCTTGGATCTAAATAATACGAAACCTCGCTTTATGATTCGAAGTTAAAATCCTCAAATTTGGTATAATAGTGACTTTTTTCACGTTTTTCATGTAGTTTGATATTACGTTAATATATTCATTTTTACCAATATTTCGATACTATTTCATGTAGTATCACGATATGTGATTTGGCCTTCATATCTCAGATTTTCGCATAATATTGCATTTTAAGCAAGTTTTCTTGCATTTTGTTTCGTACTAAACATCATCGAATTTAGCAATATTTTGACGTTTATCATCCCCTTTTCCTTTATGTGATTTAAACAAAATATCATCGAATTTTGCAATATTTTGCCGTTTTTGAACGTTTTTGTGAATTTTCAGTTTATTGTTGTTAATTAATTAAATATACGATAAAAATGATGCAAACACGTAATTGATTAGAAATTAATTATAAATACCTCATTTTCAATCAACTATTTTTTTCTCGTTTAAATACTGAGTAAGATATTGAAAAGGGGAGAAGTTCGGTTTTTATTGCATATATCGACGTTTCATCCGGAATAGAGCAGTTTTACGTGTACATCTTCCATCGGTAATATAAACGGAAAATCAGGAACATTTTAGTTAATTCTAATCAAAACACATTGATTTTTATCATTTGTATTGGAAACAACATTGTCATATGTCTTTTCTTGGATCTAAATAATACGACACGTCGCTTTGTGATTCGAAGTTAAAATCCTCAAATTTGGTATAATAGTGACTTTTTTCACGTTTTTCATGTAGTTTGATATTACGTTAATATATTCATTTTTACCAATATTTCGATACTATTTCATGTAGTATCACGATATGTGATTTGGCCTTCATATCTCAGATTTTCGCATAATATTGCATTTTAAGCAAGTTTTCTTGCATTGTGTTTCGTACTAAACATCATCGAATTTAGCAATATTTTGACGTTTATAATCCCCTTTTCCTGTAAGTGATTTAAACAAAATATCATCGAATTAGGCAATATTTTGCCGTTTTTAAATGTTTTTGTGAATTTCCAGTTAATTTGTATTAATTCATTAAATATACGATAAAAATGATACACACACGTAATTGATTTGATAATAACCTTAAATACTTCATTTTCAATCATCTATTTGTTTCTCGTTGAAATACTGAGTAAGATATTGAAAAGGGGAGAAGTTCGGTTTTCATTGCATATACCGACGTTTCAACCGGAATAGAGTGGTTTAACGTATACATCTTCCATCGGTAATATAAACGGAAAATCAGGAACATTTTAGATAATTCTAATGAAAACACATTGATTTTTATTTTTTGTATTGGAAACAACATTGTCATATGTCTTTTCTTGCATCTAAATAATACGAAACGTCGCTTTATGATTCGAAGTTAAAATCCTCAAATTTGGTATAATAGTGACTTTTTTCACGTTTTTCATGTAGTTTGATATTACGTAAATATATTCATTTATACCAATATTTCGATACTATTTCATGTAGTATCACGATATGTGATTTGGCCTCCATATCTCAGATTTTCGCATAATATTGCATTTTAAGCAAGTTTTCTTGCATTGTGTTTCGTACTAAACATCATCGAATTTAGCAATATTTTGACGTTTATCATCCCCTTTTCCTGTAAGTGATTTAAACAAAATATCATCGAATTATGCAATATTTTGCCGTTTTTCAACGTTTTTGTGAATTTTCAGTTTATTTGTATTAATTCATTAAATATACGATAAAAATTATACAAACACGTAATTGATTAGATAATAACCTTAAATACTTAATTTTCAATCAACTATTTGTTTCTCGTTGAAATACTGAGTAAGATATTGAAAAGGGGAGAAGTTCGGTTTATATTGCATATATCGACGTTTCAATCGGAATAGAGCGGTTTTACGTGTACATCTTCCATAGGTAATATAAACGGAAAATCAGGAACATTTTAGATAATTCTAATGAAAACACATTGATTTTTATTTTTTGTATTGGAAACAACATTGTCATATGTCTTTTCTTGCATCTAAATAATACGAAACGTCGCTTTATGATTTGAAGTTAAAATCCTCAAATATGGTATAATAGTGACTTTTTTCACGTTTTTCATGTAGTTTGATATTACGTAAATATATTCATTTTTACCAATATTTCGATACTATTTCATGTAGTATCACGATATGTGATTTGGCCTCAATATCTCAGATTTTCGCATAATATTGCATTTTAAGCAAGTTTTCTTGCATTTTGTTTCGTACTAAACATCATCGAATTTAGCAATATTTTGACGTTTATCATCCCCTTTTCCTTTATGTGATTTAAACAAAATATCATCGAATTATGCAATATTTTGCCGTTTTTCAACGTTTTTGTGAATTTTCAGTTTATTGTTGTTAATTAATTAAATATACGATAAAAATGATGCAAACACGTAATTGATTAGAAATTAACCATAAATACCTCATTTTCAATCAACTATTTGCTTCTCGTTAAAATACTGAGTAAGATGTTGAAAAGGGGAGAAGTTCGGTTTTTATTGCATATATCGACGTTTCAGCCGGAATAGAGCAGTTTTACGTATACATCTTCCATCGGTAATATAAACGGAAAATCAGGAACATTTTAGTTAATTCTAATGAAAACACATTGATTTTTATCATTTGTATTGGAAACAACATTGTCATATGTCTTTTCTTTGATCTAAATAATACGAAACCTCGCTTTATGATTCGAAGTTAAAATCCTCAAATTTGGTATAATAGTGACTTTTTTCACGTTTTTCATGTAGTTTGATATTACGTTAATATATTCATTTTACCAATATTTCGATACTCTTTCATGTAGTATCACGATATGTGATTTGGCCTTCACATCTCAGATTTTCGCATAATATTGCATTTTAAGCAAGTTTTCTTCCATTGTGTTTCGTACTAAACATCATCGAATTTAGCAATATTTCGACGTTTATAATCCCCTTTTCCTGTAAGTGATTTAAACAAAATATCATCGAATTAGGCAATATTTTGCCGTTTTTCAACGTTTTTGTGAATTTTCAGTTTATTTGTATTAATTTATTAAATATACGATAAAAATTATACGAACACGTAATTGATTAGATAATAACCTTAAATACTTAATTTTCAATCAACTATTTGTTTCTCGTTGAAATACTGAGTAAGATATTGAAAAGGGGAGAAGTTTGGTTTATATTGCATATATCGACGTTTCAACCGGAATAGAGCGGTTTTACGTGTACATCTTCCATCGGTAATATAAACGGAAAATCAGGAACATCTTAGTTAATTCTAATGTAAACACATTGATTTTAATCTTTTGTATTGGAAACAACATTGTCATATGTCTTTTCTAGGATTTAAATAATACGAAACCTCGCTTTATGATTCGAAGTTAAAATCGTCAAATTTGGTATAATAGTGACTTTTTTCACGTTTTTCATGTAGTTTGATATTACGTAATATATTCATTTTTACCAATATTTCGATACTCTTTCATGTAGTATCACGATATGTGATTTGGCCTTCATATCTCAGATTTTCGCATAATATTGCATTTTAAGCAAGTTTTCTTGCATTTTGTTTCGTACTAAACATCATCGAATTTAGCAATATTTTGACGTTTATCATCCCCTTTTCCTTTATGTGATTTAAACAAAATATCATCGAATTATGCAATATTTTGCCGTTTTCAACGCTTTTGTGAATTTTCAGTTTATTGTTGTTAATTAATTAAATATACGATAAAAATGATGCAAACACGTAATTGATTAGAAATTAACCATAAATACCTCATTTTCAATCAACTATTTGTTTCTCGTTAAAATACTTAGTAAGATATTGAAAAGGGGAGAAGTTCGGTTTTTATTGCATATATCGACGTTTCAGCCGGAATAGAGCAGTTTTACGTGTACATCTTCCATCGGTAATATAAACGGAAAATCAGGAACATTTTAGTTAATTCTAATGAAAACACATTCATTTTTAATATTTGTATTGGAAACAACATTGTCATATGTCTTTTCTTGGATCTAAATAATACGACACATCGCTTTATGATTCGAAGTTAAAATCCTCAAATTTGGTATAATAGTGACTTTTTTTCACGTTTTTCATGTAGTTTGATATTACGTAAATATATTCATTTATACCAATATTTCGATACTATTTCATGTAGTATCACGATATGTGATTTGGCCTCCATATCTCAGATTTTCGCATAATATTGCATTTTAAGCAAGTTTTCTTGCATTTTGTTTCGTACTAAACATCATCGAATTTAGCAATATTTTGACGTTTATCATCCCCTTTTCCTTTATGTGATTTAAACAAAATATCATCGAATTATGCAATATTTTGCCGTTTTTCAACGTTTTTGTGAATTTTCAGTTTTTTGTTGTTAATTAATTAAATATACGATAAAAATGATGCAAACACGTAATTGATTAGAAATTAACCATAAATACCTCATTTTCAATCAACTATTTGTTTCTCGTTAAAATACTTAGTAAGATATTGAAAAGGGGAGAAGTTCGGTTTTTATTGCATATATCGACGTTTCAGCCGGAATAGAGCAGTTTTACGTATACATCTTCCATCGGTAATATAAACGGAAAATCAGGAACATTTTAGTTAATTCTAATGAAAACACATTGATTTTTATCATTTGTATTGGAAACAACATTGTCATATGTCTTTTCTTGGATCTAAATAATACGACACGTCGCTTTATGATTCGAAGTTAAAATCCTCAAATTTGGTATAATAGTGACTTTTTTCACGTTTTTCATGTAGTTTGATATTACGTAAATATATTCATTTATACCAATATTTCGATACTATTTCTTGTAGTATCACGATATGTGATTTGGCCTCCATATCTCAGATTTTCGCATAATATTGCATTTTAAGCAAGTTTTCTTGCATTTTGTTTCGTACTAAACATCATCGAATTTAGCAATATTTTGACGTTTATCATCCCCTTTTCCTTTATGTGATTTAAACAAAATATCATCGAATTATGCAATATTTTGCCGTTTTTCAACGTTTTTGTGAATTTTCAGTTTATTGTTGTTAATTAATTAAATATACGATAAAAATGATGCAAACACGTAATTGATTAGAAATTAACGATAAATACCTCATTTTCAATCAACTATTTGCTTCTCGTTAAAATACTGAGTAAGATATTGAAAAGGGGAGAAGTTCGGTTTTTATTGCATATATCGACGTTTCAGCCGGAATAGAGCGCTTTTACGTATACATCTTCCATCGGTAATATAAACGGAAAATCAGGAACATTTTAGTTAATTCTAATGAAAACACATTGATTTTTATCATTTGCATTGGAAACAACATTGTCATATGTCTTTTCTTGGATCTAAATAATACGAAACCTCGCTCTATGATTTAAATCGTAAATCGTTAACATCGTTAAAATGGTTAAAATCGTTAAAATCGTTAAAATCCTCAAATTTGGTATAATAGTGACTTTTTTCACGTTTTTCATGTAGTTTAATATTACGTTAATATATTCATTTTTACCAATATTTCGATACTCTTTCATGTAGTATCACGATATGTGATTTGGCCTTCATATCTCAGATTTTCGCATAATATTGCATTTTAAGCAAGTTTTCTTGCATTGTGTTTCGTACTAAACATCATCGAATTGAGCAATATTTTGACGTTTATCATCCCCTTTTCCTGTAAGTGATTTAAACAAAATATCATCGAATTATGCAATATTTTGCCGTTTTTCAACGTTTTTGTGAATTTTCAGTTTATTTGTATTAATTCATTAAATATACGATAAAAATTATACAAACACGTAATTGATTAGATAATAACCTTAAATACTTAATTTTCAATCAACTATTTGTTTCTCGTTGAAATACTGAGTAAGATATTGAAAAGGGGAGAAGTTCGATTTATATTGCATATATGGACGTTTCAATCGGAATAGAGCGGTTTTACGTGTACATCTTCCATCGGTAATATAAACGGAAAATCAGGAACATTTTAGTTAATTCTAATGTAAACACATTGATTTTTATCTTTTGTATTGGAAACAACATTGTCATATGTCTTTTCTAGGATCTAAATAATACGAAACCTCGCTTTATGATTGGAAGATAAATCCTCAAATTTGGTATAAAAGTGATTTTTTTCACGTTTTTCATGTAGTTTGATATTACGTTAATATATTCATTTATACCAATATTTCGATACTATTTCATGTAGTATCACGATATGTGATTTGGCCTCCATATCTCAGATTTTCGCATAATATTGCATTTTAAGCAAGTTTTCTTGCATTTTGTTTCGTACTAAACATCATCGAATTTAGCAATATTTTGACGTTTATCATCCCTTTTCCTTTATGTGATTTAAACAAAATATCATCGAATTATGCAATATTTTGCCGTTTTTCAACGTTTTTGTGAATTTTCAGTTTATTGTTGTTAATTAATTAAATATACGATAAAAATGATGCAAACACGTAATTGATTAGAAATTAACGATAAATACCTCATTTTCAATCAACTATTTGCTTCTCGTTAAAATACTGAGTAAGATATTGAAAAGGGGAGAAGTTCGGTTTTTATTGCATATATCGACGTTTCAGCCGGAATAGAGCAGTTTTACGTGTACATCTTCCATCGGTAATATAAACGGAAAATCAGGAACATTTTAGTTAATTCTAATGAAAACACATTCATTTTTAATATTTGTATTGGAAACAACATTGTCATATGTCTTTTCTTGGATCTAAATAATACGACACGTCGCTTTATGATTCGAAGTTAAAATCCTCAAATTTGGTATAATAGTGATTTTTTTCACGTTTTTCATGTAGTTTGATATTACGTAAATATATTCATTTATCATCCCCTTTTATTTCGATATTTCGATACTATTTCATGTAGTATCACGATATGTGATTTGGCCTCCATATCTCAGATTTTTGCATAATATTGCATTTTAAGCAAGTTTTCTTGCATTTTGTTTCGTACTAAACATCATCGAATTTAGCAATATTTTGACGTTTATCATCCCCTTTTCCTTTATGTGATTTAATCAAAATATCATCGAATTATGCAATATTTTGCCGTTTTTCAACGTTTTGTGAATTTTCAGTTTATTGTTGTTAATTAATTAAATATACGATAAAAATGATGCAAACACGTAATTGATTAGAAATTAACGATAAATACCTCATTTTCAATCAACTATTTGCTTCTCGTTAAAATACTGAGTAAGATATTGAAAAGGGGAGAAGTTCGGTTTTTATTGCATATATCGACGTTTCAGCCGGAATAGAGCGCTTTACGTATACATCTTCCATCGGTAATATAAACGGAAAATCAGGAACATTTTAGTTAATTCTAATGAAAACACATTGATTTTTATCATTTGTATGAAACAACATTGTCATATGTCTTTTCTTGGATCTAAATAATACGAAACCTCGCTTTATGATTTAAAATCGTTAAAGTCGTTAAAATCGTTAAAATCGTTAAAATCGTTAAAATCCTCAAATTTGGTATAATAGTGACTTTTTTCACGTTTTTCATGTAGTTTGATATTACGTTAATATATTCATTTTTACCAATATTTCGATACTCTTTCATGTAGTATCACGATATGTGATTTGGCCTTCATATCTCAGATTTTCGAATAATATTGCATTTTAAGCAAGTTTTTCTTGCATTGTGTTTCGTACTAAACATCATCGAATTTAGCAATATTTTGACGTTTATCATCCCCTTTTCCTGTAAGTGATTTAAACAAAATATCATCGAATTATGCAATATTTTGCCGTTTTTCAACGTTTTTGTGAATTTTCAGTTTATTTGTATTAATTCATTAAATATACGATAAAAATTATACAAACACGTAATTGATTAGATAATAACCTTAAATACTTAATTTTCAATCAACTATTTGTTTCTCGTTGAAATACTGAGTAAGATATTGAAAAGGGGAGAAGTTCGGTTTATATTGCATATATCGACGTTTCAATCGGAATAGAGCGGTTTTACGTGTACATCTTCCATCGGTAATATAACGGAAAATCAGGAACATTTTAGTTAATTCTAATGTAAACACATTGATTTTTATCTTTTGTATTGGAAACAACATTGTCATATGTCTTTTCTAGGATCTTAATAATACGAAACCTCGCTTTATGATTGGAAGATTAAATCCTCAAATTTGGTATAATAGTGATTTTTTTCACGTTTTTCATGTAGTTTGATATTACGTTAATATATTCATTTATACCAATATTTCGATACTATTTCATGTAGTATCACGATATGTGATTTGGCCTCCATATCTCAGATTTTCGCATAATATTGCATTTTAAGAAAGTTTTCTTGCATTTGTTTCGTACTAAACATCATCGAATTTAGCAATATTTTGACGTTTATCATCCCCATTTCCTTTATGTGATTTAAACAAAATATCATCGAATTATGCAATATTTTGCCGTTTTTCAACGTTTTTGTGAATTTTCAGTTTATTGTTGTTAATTAATTAAATATACGATAAAAATGATGCAAACACGTAATTGATTAGAAATTAACGATAAATACCTCATTTTCAATCAACTATTTGCTTCTCGTTAAAATACTGAGTAAGATATTGAAAAGGGGAGAAGTTCGGTTTTATTGCATATATCGACGTTTCAGCCGGAATAGAGCGCTTTTACGTATACATCTTCCATCGGTAATATAATCGGAAAATCAGGAACATTTTAGTTAATTCTAATGAAAACACATTGATTTTTATCATTTGTATTGGAAACAACATTGTCATATGTCTTTTCTTGGATCTAAATAATACGAAACCTCGCTTTATGATTCGAAGTTAAAATCCTCAAATTTTGTATAATAGTGACTTTTTTCAGGTTTTTCATGTAGTTTGATATTACGTTAATATATTCATTTTACCAATATTTCGATACTCTTTCATGTAGTATCACGATATGTGATTTGGCCTTCATATCTCAGATTTTCGCATAATATTGCATTTTAAGCAAGTTTTCTTGCATTGTGTTTCGTACTAAACATCATCGAATTTAGCAATATTTCGACGTTTATCATCCCCTTTTCCTGTAAGTGATTTAACAAAATATCATCGAATTAGGCAATATTTTGCCGTTTTTAAATGTTTTTGTGAATTTCCAGTTTATTTGTATTAATTCATTAAATATACGATAAATATGATACACACACGTAATTGATTTGATTATAACCTTAAATACTTCATTTTCAATCATCTATTTCTTTCTCGTTGAAATACTGAGTAAGATATTGAAAAGGGGAGAAGTTCGGTTTTTATTGCATATATCGACGTTTCAACCGGAATAGAGTGGTTTAACGTATACATCTTCCATCGGTAATATAAACGGAAAATCAGGAACATTTTAGATAATTCTAATGAAAACACATTGATTTTATTTTTTGTATTGGAAACAACATTGTCATATGTCTTTTCTTGCATCTAAATAATACGAAAACGTCGCTTTATGATTTGAAGTTAAAATCCTCAAATTTGGTATAATAGTGACTTTTTTCACGTTTTTCATGTAGTTTGATATTACGTAAATATATATATTTTTACCAATATTTCGATACTATTTCATGTAGTATCACGATATGTGATTTGGCCTCAATATCTCAGATTTTCGCATAATATTGCATTTTAAGCAAGTTTTCTTGCATTTTGTTTCGTACTAAACATCATCGAATTTAGCAATATTTTGACGTTTATCATCCCCTTTTCCTGTAAGTGATTTAAACAAAATATCATCGAATTATGCAATATTTTGCCGTTTTTCAACGTTTTTGTGAATTTTCAGTTTATTTGTATTAATTCATTAAATATACGATAAAAATTATACAAACACGTAATTGATTAGATAATAACCTTAAATACTTAATTTTCAATCAACTATTTGTTTCTCGTTGAAATACTGAGTAAGATATTGAAAAGGGGAGAAGTTTCGGTTTATATTGCATATATCGACGTTTCAATCGGAATAGAGCGGTTTACGTGTACATCTTCCATCGGTAATATAAACGGAAAATCAGGAACATTTTAGTTAATTCTAATGTAAACACATTGATTTTTATCTTTTGTATTGGAAACAACATTGTCATATGTCTTTTCTAGGATCTAATAATACGAAACCTCGCTTTATGATTGGAAGATAAAATCCTCAAATTTGGTATAATAGTGATTTTTTTCACGTTTTTCATGTAGTTTGATATTACGTTAATATATTCATTTATACCAATATTTCGATACTATTTCATGTAGTATCACGATATGTGATTTGGCCTCCATATCTCAGATTTTCGCATAATATTGCATTTTAAGAAAGTTTTCTTGCATTTTGTTTCGTACTAAACATCATCGAATTTAGCAATATTTTGACGTTATCATCCCATTTCCTTTATGTGATTTAAACAAAATATCATCGAATTATGCAATATTTGCCGTTTTTCAACGTTTTTGTGAATTTTCAGTTTATTGTTGTTAATTAATTAAATATACGATAAAAATGATGCAAACACGTAATTGATTAGAAATTAACGATAAATACCTCATTTTCAATCAACTATTGCTTCTCGTTAAAATACTGAGTAAGATATTGAAAAGGGGAGAAGTTCGGTTTTTATTGCATATATCGACGTTTCAAGCCGGAATAGAGCGCTTTTACGTATACATCTTCCATCGGTAATATAATCGGAAAATCAGGAACATTTTAGTTAATTCTAATGAAAACACATTGATTTTTATCATTTGTATTGGAAACAACATTGTCATATGTCTTTTCTTGGATCTAAATAATACGAAACCTCGCTTTATGATTCGAAGTTAAAATCCTCAAATTTGTATAATAGTGACTTTTTTCAGGTTTTTCATGTAGTTTGATATTACGTTAATATATTCATTTTACCAATATTTCGATACTCTTTCATGTAGTATCACGATATGTGATTTGGCCTTCATATCTCAGATTTTCGCATAATATTGCATTTTAAGCAAGTTTTCTTGCATTGTGTTTCGTACTAAACATCATCGAATTTAGCAATATTTCGACGTTTATCATCCCCTTTTCCTGTAAGTGATTTATACAAAATATCATCGAATTAGGCAATATTTTGCCGTTTTTAAATGTTTTTGTGAATTTCCAGTTATTTGTATTAATTCATTAAATATACGATAAAATATGATACACACACGTAATTGATTGATTATAACCTTAAATACCTTCATTTTCAATCATCTATTTGTTCTCGTTGAAATACTGAGTAAGATATTGAAAAGGGGAGAAGTTCGGTTTTTATTGCATATATCGACGTTTCAACCGGAATAGAGTGGTTTAACGTATACATCTTCCATCGGTAATATAAACGGAAAATCAGGAACATTTTAGATAATTCTAATGAAAACACATTGATTTTTATTTTTTGTATTGGAAACAACATTGTCATATGTCTTTTCTTGCATCTAAATAATACGAAACGTCGCTTTATGATTTGAAGTTAAAATCCTCAAATTTGGTATAATAGTGACTTTTTTTCACGTTTTTCATGTAGTTTGATATTACGTAAATATATATATTTATACCAATATTTCGATACTATTTCATGTAGTATCACGATATGTGATTTGGCCTCAATATCTCAGATTTTCGCATAATATTGCATTTTAAGCAAGTTTTCTTGCATTTTGTTTCGTACTAAACATCATCGAATTTAGCAATATTTTGACGTTTATCATCCCCTTTTCCTGTAAGTGATTTAAACAAAATATCATCGAATTATGCAATATTTTGCCGTTTTTCAACGTTTTTGTGAATTTTCAGTTTATTGTTGTTAATTAATTAAATATACGATAAAAATGATGCAAACCGTAATTGATTAGAAATTAACCATAAATACCTCATTTTCAATCAACTATTTGTTTCTCGTTAAAATACTGAGTAAGATATTGAAACGGGGAGAAGTTCGGTTTTTATTGCATATATCGACGTTTCAGCCGGAATAGAGCAGTTTTACGTATACATCTTCCATCGGTAATATAAACGGAAAATCAGGAACATTTTAGTTAATTCTAATGAAAACACATTGATTTTTATCATTTGTATTGGAAACAACATTGTCATATGTCTTTTCTTGGATCTAAATAATACGACACGTCGCTTTATGATTCGAAGTTAAAATCCTCAAATTTGGTATAATAGTGACTTTTTTTCACGTTTTTCATGTAGTTTGATATTACGTAAATATATTCATTTATACCAATATTTCGATACTATTTCTTGTAGTATCACGATATGTGATTTGGCCTCCATATCTCAGATTTTCGCATAATATTGCATTTTAAGCAAGTTTTCTTGCATTTTGTTTCGTACTAAACATCATCGAATTTAGCAATATTTTGACGTTTATCATCCCCTTTTCCTTTATGTGATTTAAACAAAATATCATCGAATTATGCAATATTTTGCCGTTTTTCAACGTTTTTGTGAATTTTCAGTTTATTGTTGTTAATTAATTAAATATACGATAAAAATGATGCAAACACGTAATTGATTAGAAATTAACGATAAATACCTCATTTTCAATCAACTATTTGCTTCTCGTTAAAATACTGAGTAAGATATTGAAAAGGGGAGAAGTTCGGTTTTATTGCATATATCGACGTTTCAGCCGGAATAGAGCGCTTTTACGTATACATCTTCCATCGGTAATATAACGGAAAATCAGGAACATTTTAGTTAATTCTAATGAAAACACATTGATTTTTATCATTTTGTATTGGAAACAACATTGTCATATGTCTTTTTCTTGGATCTAAATAATACGAAACCTCGCTTTATGATTCGAAGTTAAAATCCTCAAATTTGGTATAATAGTGACTTTTTTCACGTTTTTCATGTAGTTTGATATTACGTTAATATATTCATTTTTACCAATATTTCGATACTCTTTCATGTAGTATCACGATATGTGATTGGCCTTCATAATCTCAGATTTTCGCATAATATTGCATTTTAAGCAAGTTTTCTTGCATTGTGTTTCGTACTAAACATCATCGAATTTAGCAATATTTTGACGTTTATCATCCCCTTTTCCTGTAAGTGATTTAAACAAAATATCATCGAATTATGCAATATTTTGCCGTTTTTAACGTTTTTGTGAATTTTCAGTTTATTTGTATTAATTCATTAAATATACGATAAAAATTATACAAACACGTAATTGATTAGATAATAACCTTAAATACTTAATTTTCAATCAACTATTTGTTTCTCGTTGAAATACTGAGTAAGATATTGAAAAGGGGAGAAGTTCGGTTTATATTGCATATATCGACGTTTCAATCGGAATAGAGCTGGTTTACGGTATACATCTTCCATCGGTACTATAAACGGAAAATCAGGAACATTTTAGGTAATTCTAATGAAACACATTGATTTTTATCTTTTGTATTGGAAACAACATTGTCATATGTCTTTTCTTGGATCTAAATAATACGAAACCTCGCTTTATGATTCGAAGTTAAAATCCTCAAATTTGGTATAATAGTGATTTTTTCACGTTTTTCATGTAGTTTGATATTACGTTAATATATTCATTTATACCAATATTTCGATACTATTTCATGTAGTATCACGATATGTGATTTGGCCTCCATATCTCAGATTTTCGCATAATATTGCATTTTAAGCAAGTTTTCTTGCATTTTGTTTCGTACTAAACATCATCGAATTTAGCAATATTTTGACGTTTATCATCCCCTTTTCCTTTATGTGATTTAAACAAATATCATCGAATTATGCAATATTTTGCCGTTTTTCAACGTTTTTGTGAATTTTCAGTTTATTGTTGTTAATTAATTAAATATACGATAAAAATGATGCAAACACGTAATTGATTAGAAATTAACGATAAATACCTCATTTTCAATCAACTATTTGCTTCTCGTTAAAATACTGAGTAAGATATTGAAAAGGGGAGAAGTTCGGTTTTTATTGCATATATCGACGTTTCAGCCGGAATAGAGCAGCTTTTACGTGTACATCTTCCATCGGTAATATAAACGGAAAATCAGGAACATTTTAGTTAATTCTAATGAAAACACATTGATTTTTATCATTTGTATTGGAAACAACATTGTCATATGTCTTTTCTTGGATCTAAATAATACGACACGTCGCTTTATGATTCGAAGTTAAAATCCTCAAATTGGTATAATAGTGACTTTTTTCACGTTTTTCATGTAGTTTGATATTACGTAAATATATTCATTTATACCCTTTTATTTCGATATTTCGATACTATTTCATGTAGTATCACGATATGTGATTTGGCCTCCATATCTCAGATTTTGCATAATATTGCATTTTAAGCAAGTTTTCTTGCATTTTGTTTCGTACTAAACATCATCGAATTTAGCAATATTTTGACGTTTATCATCCCCTTTTCCTTTATGTGATTTAAACAAAATATCATCGAATTATGCAATATTTTGCCGTTTTTCAACGTTTTTTGTGAATTTTCAGTTATTGTTGTTAATTAATTAAATATACGATAAAATGATGCAAACACGTAATTGATTAGAAATTAACGATAAATACCTCATTTTCAATCAACTATTTGCTTCTCGTTAAATACTGAGTAAGATATTGAAAAGGGGAGAAGTTCGGTTTTATTGCATATATCGACGTTTCAGCCGGAATAGAGCGCTTTTACGTATACATCTTCCATCGGTAATATAACGGAAAATCAGGAACATTTTAGTTAATTCTAATGAAAACACATTGATTTTTATCATTTGTATTGGAAACAACATTGTCATATGTCTTTTCTTGGATCTAAATAATACGAAACCTCGCTTTATGATTTAAAATCGTAAATCGTTAAAATCGTTAAAACGTTAAAATCGTTAAAATCCTCAAATTGGTATAATAGTGACTTTTTTCACGTTTTTCATGTAGTTTGATATTACGTTAATATATTCATTTATACCAATATTTCGATACTCTTTCATGTAGTATCACGATATGTGATTTGGCCTTCCATATCTCAGATTTTCGCATAATATTGCATTTTAAGCAAGTTTTCTTGCATTGTGTTCGTACTAAACATCATCGAATTTAGCAATATTTTGACGTTTATCATCCCCTTTTCCTGTAAGTGATTTAAACAAAATATCATCGAATTATGCAATATTTTGCCGTTTTTCAACGTTTTTGTGAATTTTCAGTTTATTTGTATTAATTCATTAAATATACGATAAAAATGATACAAACACGTAATTGATTAGATAATAACCTTAAATACTTATTTTCAATCAACTATTTGTTTCTCGTTGAAATACTGAGTAAGATATTGAAAAGGGGAGAAGTTCGGTTTTTATTGCATATATCGACGTTTCAATCGGAATAGAGCGGTTTTACGTGTACATCTTCCATCGGTAATATAAACGGAAAATCAGGAACATTTTAGTTAATTCTAATGAAACACATTGATTTTTATCTTTTGTATTGGAAACAACATTGTCATATGTCTTTTCTTGGATCTAAATAATACGAAACCTCGCTTTATGATTGAAGTTAAAATCCTCAAATTTGGTATAATAGTGACTTTTTTCACGTTTTTCATGTAGTTTGATATTACGTAATATATTCATTTACCAATATTTCGATACTATTTCATGTAGTATCACGATATGTGATTTGGCCTCCATATCTCAGATTTTCGCATAATATTGCATTTTAAGCAAGTTTTCTTGCATTTTGTTTCGTACTAAACATCATCGAATTTAGCAATATTTTGACGTTTATCATCCCCTTTTCCTTTATGTGATTTAAACAAAATATCATCGAATTATGCAATATTTTGCCGTTTTTCAACGTTTTTGTGAATTTTCAGTTTATTGTTGTTAATTAATTAAATATACGATAAAAATGATGCAAACACGTAATTGATTAGAAATTAACGATAAATACCTCATTTTCAATCAACTATTTGCTTCTCGTTAAAATACTGAGTAAGATATTGAAAAGGGGAGAAGTTCGGTTTTTATTGCATATATCGACGTTTCAGCCGGAATAGAGCGCTTTTACGTATACATCTTCCATCGGTAATATAATCGGAAAATCAGGAACATTTTAGTTAATTCTAATGAAAACACATTGATTTTTATCATTTGTATTGGAAACAACATTGTCATATGTCTTTTCTTGGATCTAAATAATACGAAACCTCGCTTTATGATTCGAAGTTAAAATCCTCAAATTTGGTATAATAGTGACTTTTTTCACGTTTTTCATGTAGTTTGATATTACGTTAATATATTCATTTTTACCAATATTTCGATACTCTTTCATGTAGTATCACGATATGTGATTTGGCCTTCATATCTCAGATTTTCGCATAATATTGCATTTTAAGCAAGTTTTCTTGCATTGTGTTTCGTACTAAACATCATCGAATTTAGCAATATTTTGACGTTTATCATCCCCTTTTCCTGTAAGTGATTTAAACAAAATATCATCGAATTAGGCAATATTTTGCCGTTTTTAAATGTTTTTGTGAATTTCAGTTTATTTGTATTAATTCATTAAATATACGATAAAAATGATACACACACGTAATTGATTTGATAATAACCTTAAATACTTCATTTTCAATCATCTATTTGTTTCTCGTTGAAATACTGAGTAAGATATTGAAAAGGGGAGAAGTTCGGTTTTTATTGCATATATCGACGTTTCAACCGGAATAGAGTGGTTTAACGTATACATCTTCCATCGGTAATATAAACGGAAAATCAGGAACATTTTAGATAATTCTAATGAAAACACATTGATTTTTATTTTTGTATTGGAAACAACATTGTCATATGTCTTTTCTTGCATCTAAATAATACGAAACGTCGCTTTATGATTTGAAGTTAAAATCCTCAAATTTGGTATAATAGTGACTTTTTTCACGTTTTTCATGTAGTTTGATATTACGTAAATATATATATTTTTACCAATATTTCGATACTATTTCATGTAGTATCACGATATGTGATTTGGCCTCATATCTCAGATTTTCGCATAATATTGCATTTTAAGCAAGTTTTCTTGCATTTTGTTTCGTACTAAACATCATCGAATTTAGCAATATTTTGACGTTTATCATCCCCTTTTCCTTAAGTGATTTAAACAAAATATCATCGAATTATGCAATATTTTGCCGTTTTTCAACGTTTTTGTGAATTTTCAGTTTATTGTTGTTAATTAATTAAATATACGATAAAAATGATGCAACACGTAATTGATTAGAAATTAACCATAAATACCTAATTTTCAATCAACTATTTGTTCTCGTTAAAATACTGAGTAAGATATTGAAAAGGGGAGAAGTTCGGTTTTATTGCATATATCGACGTTTCAGCCGGAATAGAGCGGTTTTACGTATACATCTTCCATCGGTAATATAAACGGAAAATCAGGAACATTTTAGTTAATTCTAATGAAAACACATTGATTTTTATCATTTTGTATTGGAAACAACATTGTCATATGTCTTTTCTTGCATCTAAATAATACGAACCGTCGCTTTATGGATTTGAATGTTAAAATCCTTCAAATTTGGTATAATAGTGACTTTTTTCACGTTTTTTCATGTAGTTTGATATTACGTAAATATATTCATTTTATACCAATATTTCGATACTATTTCATGTAGTATCACGATATGTGATTTGGCCTCATATCTCAGATTTTCGCATAATATTGCATTTTAAGCAAGTTTTCTTGCATTTTGTTTCGTACTAAACATCATCGAATTTAGCAATATTTTGACGTTTATCATCCCCTTTTCCTTTATGTGATTTAAACAAAATATCATCGAATTATGCAATATTTTGGCCGTTTTTCAACGTTTTTTGTGAATTTTCAGTTTATTGTTGTTAATTAATTAAATATACGATAAAAATGATGCAAACACGTATTGATTAGAATTAACCGATAAATACCTCATTTTCAATCAACTATTTGTTTCTCGTTAAAATACTGAGTAGATATTGAAAAGGGGAGAAGTTCGGTTTTTATTGCATATATCGACGTTTCAGCCGGAATAGAGCGTTTTACGTATACATCTTCCATCGGTAATATAACGGAAAATCAGGAACATTTTAGTTAATTCTAATGAAAACACATTGATTTTTATCTTTGTATTGGAAACAACATTGTCATATGTCTTTTCTTGGATCTAATAATACGAAACCTCGCTTTATGATTGGAAGTTAAAATCCTCAAAATTTGGTATAATAGTGACTTTTTTCACGTTTTCATGTAGTTTGATATTACGTTAATATATTCATTTATACAATATTTCGATACTATTTCATGTAGTATCACGATATGTGATTTGGCCTCATATCTCAGATTTTCGCATAATATTGCATTTTAAGCAAGTTTTCTTGCATTTTGTTTCGTACTAAACATCATCGAATTTAGCAATATTTTGACGTTTATCATCCCCTTTTCCTTTAATGTGATTTAAACAAAATATCATCGAATTATGCAATATTTTGCCGTTTTTCAACGTTTTTGTGAATTTTCAGTTTATTGTTTTAATTAATTAATATACGATAAAAATGATGCAAACACGTAATTGATTAGATAATTAACCGATAAATACCTCATTTTCAATCACTATTTGCTTCTCGTTAAAATACTGAGTAAGATATTGAAAAGGGGAGAAGTTCGGTTTTATATTGCATATATCGACGTTTCAGCCGGAATAGAGCGCTTTTACGTATACATCTTCCATCGGTAATATAAATCGGAAAATCAGGAACATTTTAGTTAATTCTAATGAAAACACATTGATTTTTATCATTTGTATTGGAAAACAACATTGTCATATGTCTTTTCTTGGATCTAAATAATACGAAACCTCGCTTTATGATTCGAAGTTAAAATCCTCAAATTTGGTATAATAGTGATTTTTTCACGTTTTTCATGTAGTTTGATATTACGTTAATATATTCATTTTTACCAATATTTCGATACTCTTTCATGTAGTATCACGATATGTGATTTGGCCTTCATATCTCAGATTTTCGCATAATATTGCATTTTAAGCAAGTTTTCTTGCATTGTGTTTCGTACTAAACATCATCGAATTTAGCAATATTTTCGACGTTTATAATCCCCTTTTCCTGTAAGTGATTTAAACAAAATATCATCGAATTAGGCAATATTTTGCCGTTTTTAAATGTTTTTGTGAATTTCCAGTTTATTTGTATTAATTCATTAAATATACGATAAAATGATACACACACGTAATTGATTTGATAATAACCTTAAATACTTCATTTTCAATCATCTATTTGTTTCTCGTTGAAATACTGAGTAAGATATTGAAAAGGGGAGAAGTTCGGTTTTTATTGCATATATCGACGTTTCAACCGGAATAGAGTGGTTTAACGTATACATCTTCCATCGGTAATATAACGGAAAATCAGGAACATTTTAGATAATTCTAATGAAAACACATTGATTTTTATTTTTGTATTGGAAACAACATTGTCATATGTCTTTTCTTGCATCTAAATAATACGAAACGTCGCTTTATGATTTCGAAGTTAAAATCCTCAAATTTGGTATAATAGTGACTTTTTTTCACGTTTTTCATGTAGTTTGATATTACGTAAATATATTCATTTTTACCAATATTTCGATACTATTTCATGTAGTATCACGATATGTGATTTGGCCTCAATATCTCAGATTTTCGCATAATATTGCATTTTAAGCAAGTTTTCTTGCATTTTGTTTCGTACTAAACATCATCGAATTTAGCAATATTTTGACGTTTATCATCCCCTTTTCCTGTAAGTGATTTAAACAAATATCATCGAATTATGCAATATTTTGCCGTTTTTCAACGTTTTTGTGAATTTTCAGTTTATTGTTGTTAATTAATTAAATATACGATAAAAATGATGCAAACACGTAATTGATTAGAAATTAACCATAAATACCTAATTTTCAATCAACTATTTGTTTCTCGTTAAAATACTGAGTAAGATATTGAAAAGGGGAGAAGTTCGGTTTTTATTGCATATATCGACGTTTCAGCCGGAATAGAGCAGTTTTACGTATACATCTTCCATCGGTAATATAAACGGAAAATCAGGAACATTTTAGTTAATTCTAATGAAAACACATTGATTTTTATCATTTGTATTGGAAACAACATTGTCATATGTCTTTTCTTGGATCTAAATAATACGAACACGTCGCTTTATGATTCGAAGTATAAAATCCTCAAATTTGGTATAATAGTGACTTTTTTCACGTTTTTCATGTAGTTTGATATTACGTAAATATATTCATTTATACCAATATTTCGATACTATTTCATGTAGTATCACGATATGTGATTTGGCCTTCATATCTCAGATTTTCGCATAATATTGCATTTTAAGCAAGTTTTCTTGCATTTTGTTTCGTACTAAACATCATCGAATTTAGCAATATTTTGACGTTTATCATCCCCTTTTCCTTTATGTGATTTAAACAAAATATCATCGAATTATGCAATATTTTGCCGTTTTTGAACGTTTTTGTGAATTTTCAGTTTATTGTTGTTAATTAATTAATATATACGATAAAAATGATGCAAACACGTAATTGATTAGAAATTAACCATATAATACCTCATTTTCAATCAACTATTTGTTTCTCGTTAAAATACTGAGTAAGATATTGAAAAGGGGAGAAGTTCGGTTTTATTGCATATATCGACGTTTCAGCCGGAATAGAGCAGTTTTACGTATACATCTTCCATCGGTAATATAAACGGAAAATCAGGAACATTTTAGTTAATTCTAATGAAAACACATTGATTTTTATCATTTGTATTGGAAACAACATTGTCATATGTCTTTTCTTGGATCTAAATAATACGACACGTCGCTTTATGATTCGAAGTTAAAATCCTCAAATTTGGTATAATAGTGATCTTTTTTCACGTTTTTCATGTAAGTTTGATATTACGTAAATATATTCATTTATACCAATATTTCGATACTATTTCATGTAGTATCACGATATGTGATTTGGCCTCCATATCTCAGATTTTCGCATAATATTGCATTTTAAGCAAGTTTTCTTGCATTTTGTTTCGTACTAAACATCATCGAATTTAGCAATATTTTGACGTTTATCATCCCCTTTTCCTTTATGTGATTTTAACAAAATATCATCGAATTATGCAATATTTTGCCGTTTTTCAACGTTTTTGTGAATTTTCAGTTTATTGTTGTTAATTAATTAAATATACGATAAAAATGATGCAAACACGTAATTGATTAGAAATTAACGATAAATACCTCATTTTCAATCAACTATTTGCTTCTCGTTAAAATACTGAGTAAGATATTGAAAAGGGGAGAAGTTCGGTTTTTATTGCATATATCGACGTTTCAGCCGGAATAGAGCGCTTTTACGTATACATCTTCCATCGGTAATATAATCGGAAAATCAGGAACATTTTAGTTAATTCTAATGAAAACACATTGATTTTTATCATTTGTATTGGAAACAACATCTGTCATATGTCTTTTCTTGGATCTAAATAATACGAAACCTCGCTTTATGATTCGAAGTTAAAATCCTCAAATTTGGTATAATAGTGACTTTTTTCACGTTTTTCATGTAGTTTGATATTACGTTAATATATTCATTTTTACCAATATCTCGATACTCTTTCATGTAATATCACGATATGTGATTTGGCCTTCATATCTCAGATTTTCGCATAATATTGCATTTTAAGCAAGTTTTCTTGCATTGTGTTACGTACTAAACATCATCGAATTTAACAATATTTTCGACGTTTATAATGCCCCTTTTCCTGTAAGTGATTTAAACAAAATATCATCGAATTAGGCAATATTTTGCCGTTTTTAAATGTTTTTGTGAATTTCCAGTTTATTTGTATTAATTCATTAAATATACGATAAAAATGATACACACACGTAATTGATTTGATAATAACCTTAAATACTTCATTTTCAATCATCTATTTGTTTCTCGTTGAAATACTGAGTAAGATATTGAAAAGGGGAGAAGTTCGGTTTATATTGCATATATCGACGTTTCAATCGGAATAGAGCGGTTTTACGTATACATCTTCCATCGGTAATATAATCGGAAAATCAGGAACATTTTAGTTAATTCTAATGAAAACACATTGATTTTTATCATTTGTATTGGAAACAACTATTGTCATATGTCTTTTCTTGGATCTAAATAATACGAAACCTCGCTTTATGATTCGAAGTTAAAATCCTCAAATTTGGTATAATAGTGACTTTTTTCACGTTTTTCATGTAGTTTGATATTACGTAAATATATTCATTTTTACCAATATTTCGATACTATTTCATGTAGTATCACGATATGTGATTTGGCCTCAATATCTCAGATTTTCGCATAATATTGCATTTTAAGCAAGTTTTCTTGCATTTTGTTTCGTACTAAACATCATCGAATTTAGCAATATTTTGACGTTTATCATTCCCTTTTCCTTTATGTGATTTAAACAAAATATCATCGAATTATGCAATATTTTGCCGTTTTTCAACGTTTTTGTGAATTTTCAGTTTATTGTTGTTAATTAATTAAATATACGATAAAAATGATGCAAACACGTAATTGATTAGAAATTAACGATAAATACCTCATTTTCAATCAACTATTTGCTTCTCGTTAAAATACTGAGTAAGATATTGAAAAGGGGAGAAGTTCGGTTTTTATTGCATATATCGACGTTTCAGCCGGAATAGAGCGCTTTTACGTATACATCTTCCATCGGTAATATAATCGGAAAATCAGGAACATTTTAGTTAATTCTAATGAAAACACATTGATTTTTATCATTTGTATTGGAAACAACATTGTCATATGTCTTTTCTTGGATCTAAATAATACGAAACCTCGCTTTATGATTCGAAGTTAAAATCCTCAAATTTGGTATAATAGTGACTTTTTTCACGTTTTTCATGTAGTTTGATATTACGTTAATATATTCATTTTTACCAATATTTCGATACTCTTTCATGTAGTATCACGATATGTGATTTGGACCTTCATATCTCAGATTTTCGCATAATATTGCATTTTAAGCAAGTTTTCTTGCATTGTGTTTCGTACTAAACATCATCGAATTTAGCAATATTTCGACGTTTATAATCCCCTTTTCCTGTAAGTGATTTAAACAAAATATCATCGAATTAGGCAATATTTTGCCGTTTTTAAATGTTTTTGTGAATTTCCAGTTTATTTATATTAATTCATTAAATATACGATAAAAATGATACACACACGTAATTGATTTGATAATAACCTTAAATACTTCATTTTCAATCATCTATTTGTTTCTCGTTGAAATACTGAGTAAGATATTGAAAAGGGGATTTCAAGTTCGGTTTTTATTGCATATATCGACGTTTCAACCGGAATAGAGTGGTTTAACGTATACATCTTCCATCGGTAATATAAACGGAAAATCAGGAACATTTTAGATAATTCTAATGAAAACACACTGATTTTTATTTTTTGTATTGGAAACAACATTGTCATATGTCTTTTCTTGCATCTAAATAATACGAAACGTCGCTTTATGATTTGAAGTTAAAATCCTCAAATTTGGTATAATAGTGACTTTTTTCACGTTTTTCATGTAGTTTGATATTACGTAAATATATTCATTTTTACCAATATTTCGATACTATTTCATGTAGTATCACGATATGTGATTTGGCCTCAATATCTCAGATTTTCGCATAATATTGCATTTTAAGCAAGTTTTCTTGCATTTTGTTTCGTACTAAACATCATCGAATTTAGCAATATTTTGACGTTTATCATCCCCTTTTCCTGTAAGTGATTTAAACAAAATATCATCGAATTATGCAATATTTTGCCGTTTTCAACGTTTTTGTGAATTTTCAGTTTATTGTTGTTAATTAATTAAATATACGATAAAATGATGCAAACACGTAATTGATTAGAAATTAACCATAAATACCTAATTTTCAATCAACTATTTGTTTCTCGTTAAAATACTGAGTAAGATATTGAAAAGGGGAGAAGTTCGGTTTTTATTGCATATATCGACGTTTCAGCCGGAATAGAGCAGTTTTACGTATACATCTTCCATCGGTAATATAAACGGAAAATCAGGAACATTTTAGTTAATTCTAATGAAAACACATTGATTTTTATCATTTGTATTGGAAACAACATTGTCATATGTCTTTTCTTGGATCTAAATAATACGACACGTCGCTTTATGATTCGAAGTTAAAATCCTCAAATTTGGTATAATAGTGACTTTTTTCACGTTTTTCATGTAGTTTGATATTACGTAAATATATTCATTTATACCAATATTTCGATACTATTTCATGTAGTATCACGATATGTGATTTGGCCTCCATATCTTAGATTTTCGCATAATATTGCATTTTAAGCAAGTTTTCTTGCATTTTGTTTCGTACTAAACATCATCGAATTTAGCAATATTTTGACGTTTATCATCCCCTTTTCCTTTATGTGATTTAAACAAAATATCATCGAATTATGCAATATTTTGCCGTTTTTCAACGTTTTTGTGAATTTTCAGTTTATTGTTGTTAATTAATTAAATATACGATAAAATTGATGCAAACACGTAATTGATTAGAAATTAACGATAAATACCTCATTTTCAATCAACTATTTGCTTCTCGTTAAAATACTGAGTAAGATATTGAAAAGGGGAGAAGTTCGGTTTTTATTGCATATATCGACGTTTCAGCCGGAATAGAGCGCTTTTACGTATACATCTTCCATCGGTAATATAATCGGAAAATCAGGAACATTTTAGTTAATTCTAATGAAAACACATTGATTTTTATCATTTGTATTGGAAACAACATTGTCATATGTCTTTTCTTGGATCTAAATAATACGAAACCTCGCTTTATGATTCGAAGTTAAAATCCTCAAATTTGGTATAATAGTGACTTTTTTCACGTTTTTCATGTAGTTTGATATTACGTTAATATATTCATTTATACCAATATCTCGATACTCTTTCATGTAGTATCACGATATGTGATTTGGCCTTCATATCTCAGATTTTCGCATAATAATGCATTTTAAGCAAGTTTTCTTGCATTGTGTTTCGTACTAAACATCATCGAATTTAAGCAATATTTCGACGTTTATAATCCCCTTTTCCTGTAAGTGATTTAAACAAAATATCATCGAATTAGGCAATATTTTGCCGTTTTTAAATGTTTTTGTGAATTTCCAGTTTATTTGTATTAATTCATTAAATATACGATAAAAATGATACACACACGTAATTGATTTGATAATAACCTTAAATACTTCATTTTCAATCATCTATTTGTTTCTCGTTGAAATACTGAGTAAGATATTGAAAAGGGGAGAAGTTCGGTTTTATATTGCATATATCGACGTTTCAATCGGAATAGAGCGGTTTTACGTATACATCTTCCATCGGTAATATAAACGGAAAATCAGGAACATTTTAGATAATTCTAATGAAAACACACTTGATTTTTATTTTTTGTATTGGAAACAACATTGTCATATGTCTTTTCTTGCATCTAAATAATACGAAACGTCGCTTTATGATTTGAAGTTAAAATCCTCAAATTTGGTATAATAGTGACTTTTTTCACGTTTTTCATGTAGTTTGATATTACGTAAATATATTCATTTTTACCAATATTTCGATACTATTTCATGTAGTATCACGATATGTGATTTGGCCTCAATATCTCAGATTTTCGCATAATATTGCATTTTAAGCAAGTTTTCTTGCATTTTGTTTCGTACTAAACATCATCGAATTTAGCAATATTTTGACGTTTATCATCCCCTTTTCCTTTATGTGATTTAAACAAAATATCATCGAATTATGCAATATTTTGCCGTTTTTCAACGTTTTTGTGAATTTTCAGTTTATTGTTGTTAATTAATTAAATATACGATAAAAATGATGCAAACACGTAATTGATTAGAAATTAACCATAAATACCTAATTTTCAATCAACTATTTGTTTCTCGTTAAAATACTGAGTAAGATATTGAAAAGGGGAGAAGTTCGGTTTTTATTGCATATATCGACGTTTCAGCTGGAATAGAGCAGTTTTACGTATACATCTTCCATCGGTAATATAAACGGAAAATCAGGAACATTTTAGTTAATTCTAATGAAAACACATGGATTTTTATCATTTGTATTGGAAACAACATTGTCATATGTCTTTTCTTGGATCTAAATAATACGACACGTCGCTTTATGATTCGAAGTTAAAATCCTCAAATTTGGTATAATAATGACTTTTTTCACGTTTTTCATGTAGTTTGATATTACGTAAATATATTCATTTATACCAATATTTCGATACTATTTCATGTAGTATCACGATATGTGATTTGGCCTCCATATCTCAGATTTTCGCATAATATTGCATTTTAAGCAAGTTTTCTTGCATTTTGTTTCGTACTAAACATCATCGAATTTAGCAATATTTTGACGTTTATCATCCCCTTTTCCTTTATGTGATTTAAACAAAATATCATCGAATTATGCAATATTTTGCCGTTTTTCAACGTTTTTGTGAATTTTCAGTTTATTGTTGTTAATTAATTATATATACGATAAAAATGATGCAAACACGTAATTGATTAGAAATTAACGATAAATACCTCATTTTCAATCAACTATTTGCTTCTCGTTAAATACTGAGTAAGATATTGAAAAGGGGAGAAGTTCGGTTTTTATTGCATATATCGACGTTTCAGCCGGAATAGAGCGCTTTTACGTATACATCTTCCATCGGTAATATAATCGGAAAATCAGGAACATTTTAGTTAATTCTAATGAAAACACATTGATTTTTATCATTTGTATTGGAAACAACATTGTCATATGTCTTTTCTTGGATCTAAATAATACGAAACCTCGCTTTATGATTCGAAGTTAAAATCCTCAAATTTGGTATAATAGTGACTTTTTTCACGTTTTTCATGTAGTTTGATATTACGTTAATATATTCATTTTTACCAATATTTCGATACTCTTTCATGTAGTATCACGATATGTGATTTGGCCTTCATATCTCAGATTTTCGCGTAATATTGCATTTTAAGCAAGTTTTCTTGCATTGTGTTTCGTACTAAACATCACCGAATTTAGCAATATTTCGACGTTTATAATCCCCTTTTCCTGTAAGTGATTTAAACAAAATATCATCGAATTAGGCAATATTTTGCCGATTTTAAATGTTTTTGTGAATTTCCAGTTTATTTGTATTAATTCATTAAATATACGATAAAAATGATGCAAACACGTAATTGATTAGAAATTAACCATAAATACCTCATTTTC